>NW_009596263.1:0-249 GCF_000690535.1 Cariama cristata | reverse complement strand
TCTGATCTCCTTCTATGACCAGGTGACCCGCCTGGTGGATGAGGGAAAGGCTGTGGATGTGGTCTACCTGGACTTCAGCAAGGCCTTTGACACGGTCTCCCATGGCATTCTCCTGGAGAAGCTGGCAGCTCATGGCTTGGACAGGAATACCCTTTGCTGGGTGAAAAACTGACTGGTCAGCGGAGCCCAGAGAACGGTGGTGAATGGAGCTAAATCCAGGTGACGGCCGGTCACAAGTGGTGTTCCTCA
>NW_009596262.1:15559-28368 GCF_000690535.1 Cariama cristata | reverse complement strand
ACACCCCCTCCACCCACCTCCACACTAATTAGGTAAGGAAGCTGAGCAGTGACACGCCATTAGTTATCAGGTATTGGGGTGGGTTATTATCCTGACATCATCCCAGCAATTCATTAGTTAAATACATTAAAATTCAATCTCTTCTCTTCTGCAAAGGGCTAAAATTATGTTAAAGTCTCTAGCAATATCGTAAAGTCCAGTTACAAAACTTACTCCATAATAGTCATATAGAGGTGTTCTCTGAATCAAAGTTTAGATAGTAGTATTTAATAAAATAATGTTTTCCTATTCCATCTTACTAGGTCAGGCTGCAAACCCAGCCTAAGCCGCAGCCTGGTCAGCCTCCGCTCTATTCTGGGACCTTTGACTGCTTCAGAAAGACTCTTGTTGGAGAGGTACTGTGCTAGCATATCATCTGCGATGCTTGCCAAAAATATCAGTTGTTCATGTACGTCGCAGGAATGGAATCGTGTAGGAATGTTGCCCCCCCTGGATACTATACAATTCTTGGGTTATCAGTTGAATTAATTATAATTAAAATATTTAAGCAGATTAGAAAACTTGGGGAATACTTTGCATCCATATGCTCTAGGTGCACATCTCTTTGTTTTGTTAAGAAATATTTTTGGTTCAAAATAGTGTGATATTAATATCTGAAGTTATAGACTCGAGTGAATGTTGGCAGTTGTTTGCTGGCTTTGTTGTTGTAGTCGGTGGAATCTTGCTGTCTTTGGTATTTGGAGTTGTCTCTGGAAATCCTAAAATAGGCAATACTTTTGTTGATACAAACGGTACTTCTACTTTCTTCTATAATGTGTTATGCCATCTATGAGAAAGCAGAGGAGCATTAATTAATAGATTTGTTTCTTTTTTTTGAGAACAGAGCGTCAGTTATATAGTAGTTTTGTTCAATCTTCTTCAGAAGGTGGACAATGGTTTTCACTCCTGAATCAGCCATATCATGTGATTGAACTATAATCTATTTTGTTTTTAGAAAGGCATGTAGCCTTGGTTTAAAGACTTTAAGTGACATAGAATCCAGTTTTCTGCTTCATAAGTTTTCCCAGCAGCTATTTACTACTCAGAAACAATGGCTATAAAGCCCAACTGCTTGTTTACTAGTCTGAAGTCTAATTTCTAACCACTGGATCTTGTTAGGTAACTCTCTGTGAAAGGAAAGATCTGCCTTGTATCTGAAATCTGCTTTCATTATGGTGTTAACAGGTTGTTATATAACCAAAGTAAATCTTGCTTCCCTAGTCTCTCCCACAAAGCGCTGAAATGCTTTGCTAGCTCTGAATCCCTTGCAGTTTTTAACACCCCTGCTGAAGCACGGACGTCAGAGCTGAGCTGTAATAATAGCCTTGCGATGTGAAGTTCAGAAGTAATGCTGCCTTTCTACTCCTACTCCACACTCATCGGTTTCTATAAGGAAAACTATTAAACCTCTATGCCAAGGCCTTTTGTTTCCCACTGCTCATGGGAGGGCTGAGCAGGAGTGTCTGATCTTTGTCAGCCAGATACAATTTCATTACAGAGTCAGTTGTGCCTCTAAGCGTACAGGCACATACTGGGATACACTGATTTATTTCGGGGGGAAAGGAAGGGGTGGACGGACCAGCAACTATTTAGTTTGCACATCTAGCCTTTATCCAGAAAGCTAACTCTCCTTTTTATTAGAAAAATTTCAGTTCAAAGGCAAGATAAATGAAATAAATGCTACTGCTGGGGTCTGCATGAGAATTTTTCCATGTGTGTAGTCTGATGAAGGGAAACATCAGAAATGTAAAGTTGTATGATGAAAAGGTTTTGACTTAGGGAAGGAAAGAAAAAATAATTTGCTCTTGAACTCGTTCCACATTGAGTTTGTGTGGGGAGTGAAGTAGTTCAGGTTAGTCTCCCTAGCTCTTCCTTTATCTAAAGAGTGAATTGATTCAGTGTTCTCAGGCTCAGTGTCAGGATTTTACACTACTGCATTTGATGACTTATTAATAAAGCACGCGTGTGGTTTTGTATGTATCTGAGAGAGAATACTTTTGACAATCTATCAGGACTACTATTCAGGTGATTTTTAACTTCACTTCCTCATACTTGAGATGTAAGTACAGGATGAACAGTATTGGAACAGAAGTGTATAAGTGGTGGCAGTGTTTTCCAGGAAGGATAGCTTTCCTCTGCAACAGGCCCTGAGCCTCAGCTAAACACGTATAATTGCAAATGAACAATAGATCCCGTTATTTGTCTGGTTAATTTGTCCAACTGATCCTGTAGTGTAGCCTTTTGCTTCTCAATAAGTTGAAACGTGTGCAAAGTCTATGCAAAACCAACTAATTCTTGCGGTAATGTTTCTTGCAGGGAGTCCGAGGCTTATACAGAGGAATGGCAGCTCCTATTGTTGGAGTGACACCCATGTTTGCTGTGTGCTTCTTTGGATTTGGCTTGGGAAAAAGACTCCAACAGAGAAAACCTGATGACGTTTTGACGTGAGTTTCTGAGTTGATCAGACAGTTGGGAAAGGCATTCTAAGGCTCTTGCAGCCTGTTGTATTGTCGCACATTGAGTTGTGGTCTAAATTTGTCTCTTCTCCTAGGTTATAAATATAGTTCTAAAAAATAAAACACTCGTGTGTTTTAACGCTTTTGGAAGCGTGGGACTGATAGCACAGGCTAAAAACAGATAGCATGTGGGCGGGTGCTATGCAATTCCCTTTCTACGTAATAAAGAGTCATTAAGGAACAATTCCATTTTAGATGAGTACAGTGCAAGTTATATAATGATGGCCTGCCAACATAAACTATGGAAGAAATAAATTCATGGTCAAGCAGTCTTGACAATGTTCACGGTCCTGATCCTCTTTTCCCTGTTAGTTGTGACTCTTGCTGTGTCCTTACATTAGGATATAATAATAGCCATAGAAACATTTTGTTACTAATTTCTGAAAAGAGGTGTTTATGAGCAGCCCTCCTCTCAGGCATGTCTAACCTTCTGGAAAAGAGATGGGAAGCTAAGAAAACTTTGTGTGGCTTTCTACAAGCTAACTTATGCATGAAGAAAGCCCTCCACCCATAAAGTACTCCTTTAACTTCTTTGCTGAGTTGTGATTTGTAGCTCTACAGGAACAGAACTGTAGCTTAGCAACATTTTATTCTATTATTCGTGCAATACGTAGGGGCCCTGTCAGAAAGCAGGAGTCCATTGTGTTGAGCCAAGCGTGGTGGGGTGGGGAGGTGCGGTTTCTGTTGGAGCCTTGCCTGCACAGCGGCGTCCCGGGTGGCGTGAGTGCATCTGGCTGTACCGCACCAGCCACTGCCATGACATGGAGCGAACTCCCTCTGCTCGGGTTGCGCAGAGGGAGGCAGTGCCGAGGTGCTGGGGCACCACTAGCTTACCCTCTGTTTTACCGCAGTAGTGTCCTCATGCAGTCAAGGCTGAAGGGGAACAGTAAGGAGTGGACAATACACGGAAACAAATGGGCTGTGGGCTTATTTCCAGCAGCCTGATCACCTCAGTGCCTTATGTTTTATATGCATCATACCAAAGGGAAGTTTTAAGGAGCAAGCTGGAGAAGGGCAGTGTAGTTTTTTGAGTCTTTATGTAGAACTCATCTCAAGCAGAGCTGCAGGAGAGAAAGAACAAATAAATGGTGGAACTGTCATTGTGCCCAACTGTGCTGTACTGTGGGTGCAGACTTGACACAGTATGATACAGTGTGCTTGGGATGTGAGGCCCAAAAATAAAGACTCTTAGCACCATGGTTATGGGTCTAGAGGCAGGCAGGATGGCAGTGGTCCCCCATGCTGATTTTGAAGGGAAGTTTTGAAAGGAAGGAGATGGAGAGAAACCTGTGGACCCTGTTCTATCTTTTCTGGGGCTCAATGATCCCAAGGTGAGCTAGAAAACTCAAAGCTCGGTTTGAGCAGGAGGTGCATGTGGAGTGGTGAGGGAGGTCTGAATGGTCTGGAAGATTTAATGAGAATTTAAGAGTAAAGAAAGGTGTAAGAAAACCTGAATAGAATGCCATCTCTTGGGCAAGTGGAGAGAAGCTGGAGGTGTGGAATTTAATTAAATTGAGATGTTAGGTCATCTGACGAGGGAAGGTAGCCGGAGGTTAGATGTAAAGATAAGTTTTTGATGGAGAAACTCGGCCTGTTTAAAGGGTTTCTGTCATGGAGACTTTGCCACATGAAAGCAGATGCAGAATGTGTGGGATGATGGCGGGTTGGTAGGACAGACTTGACGATGGCAGAGGCTGAACGAGTGAGGGACTGAGAGGTTACAGAAAGGAGGCTCCTGGCTGTGCAAGCAGGAATACTTGTGGAAGCTGGGGTCACTGAGAAGTGAGTGAGAGACTGGAGGAGGAAGAGACTGTTGGCAATAAAAATGAATGGGGACTGCTGTAGCAAAAAATGCAAGTACAAGGAATATTAGCAAATACAGTGGATGTGAAGAGTTGAGTTATGGTTGCTGCGAGAACCAGCGCTTTGAATCCTAGAGATCTTAAATGTTTAGCTCTAATTATGCATTGATGAGGTGCTTCTACACTGATCAAAAGCTGTGGACGCATTTCTAGTTCCACTGCCAACCTCATGCGGAACCGCATAATCTGGTGATACAGGGGTCTTTGTGCCCTTTGTTTCCTATCTACTGCGTCGTGTTAGGGTCTCTTCTGTTTCCTCGGGGCAGGTATCCTCAGCTGTTTGCTGCTGGCATGTTGTCTGGAGTGTTCACAACAGTAATCATGGCTCCAGGAGAGAGAATCAAGTGCCTTTTACAGGTAAGGCATTGGATGGTGGTGATGGGAATTTAGTTTTAGGGGTCTTGTCTTTCCATACCAGGAACTACTTTGGTTAGTGTATTTACTCTGTTCTGTTTTTTGACAGGACTGAGACAACTGTCATTTAATGCAACTGTGTCATGAAGAAGCATTACACAAACTCACTATGACAGTATAAGTACATACAGCATTCATTGCTCTATTCATTTTACAGAGCACAAGCCTTATATTATGTGGCATTATATGTGGCATCAGTGGATGCCTCAGTACACTTCAAAGTATGGAAAAGTCCAGTTTTTTCAGAATGAAACTTTTTCTAAAAAATGCAAAACTACTAGATCGTAAGATTCTTTCTAGTGTAAAGATTTTCTGTTACCTTGACAGGTTCCCAATACATAACTAAGGAATGCATTTCAGAATACATGAAATAGTTTTCTAATGTTTGGGTGACTGTTAGCTCTACACCTCCTCCAGGATTTTTAAAATATTGTTGGAAAATGTAAACCTAAACAAATGAAAATATGTCTTTAGCAGAGAGGGGAAGCTTTGCTTATTTCAGACTCCATTAGTATGGTGATGGGTGGTCACATGTTAGTTCTGACAGACATGATATTATCATGGAAGATTTTATACACAAACAAATGGTTTAAATTTTGCTAAACTAGTTGAAGGCTACTTTTTGTCAGTACAAGTGTAGAATTACCTAACTGACTTCAGTTGTTTCAAACTTACACTGCGGGAAAAGAAGGGAGAATCTAGCTACTGCATGGAACAGTAAACAGAATCCTCAGCTTGAGCACGAAAGAGCTGTTTGAGGAAGTGAGACAGAGGTTTCATATGCAGGAGTGCCTGTGGAATGAGTACATGCTCTTTCCTCTCTGGAAACACGCACATGGCTTTCCAACTATTAGCTGAATGATTGTTCACCAGCCAGAAGCCTTCACTAGTCAGAAACTATCACTTTAATCCTTCAGATCCAGGCAGCTACAGGTGAAACTAAATACAATGGCCCTTTGGACTGTGCAAAACAGCTGTACCGTGAGGCTGGGATTCGTGGCGTGTACAAAGGGACAGTGCTCACCCTCATGAGAGGTAACTGATGGAGATGTTCTGATGCTGCTTCTGCATGGGGTACTTTAAGATAAGAAGCCTGACATTGTATCAGGGATCTCGCTGTCCCTTTAGCCAATTGGAGATGCTGTGTCACCCCTTTTTCTTTTTTTGCAGTCTGCAGAGCTCCTCCAATGCCTCAAAGGGACTGAGAAATAAACATGAGATTCTGAGTGAGGAAGAGATTAGATGACAAGATCAGAGGGATAACAGGAAGTAATTAAGATCTGAGAAGCCAATAGTAATGAGAGACTTCAGGAGAGCACCAGAGAGAACAAAGAGAAAAGAAAAATGCAGAAGTGGGCTTTTCTTTTTTCTTTTTTTTTTTTCTTCCTTGAGAGAAGAATTGTGACTGACTGTGACTGTTGCTGTATAGTGCTGACTGCTTTAAAAGATGTGATTGCAGCAGTTACGCTTTCTACCCGCTTGAGTGTGGGTTATTTTGGGCTAGGATGTCATGACCCCTCTCACAACAACAACAACAACCAAGTAATTGTGCCAGACACTGAATCCTTTACGTGTTTTGGTACTTCCTCCTTTGAAAAGCGTTAGATTGTTCCCTGTGCTGGGACAATGTTTTTTAAGGATAAGCTGGAATATCTGTATTTTGATATCTCAGTTTAGGAATTTGTTCTATCCTCGGCTTCTCACAGAAGCGTAGCAGCTAGCAATGTAACTCTGGCAGTGTCCCTAGCCAGAGGCTAGTTCTCCAGTTTAGGCATGAGCTAAGAATGAGCTGCAGGAGTACCTTAAACCCCTGAACCAAAACCCATCAACTGCAAAAAAAATGTCCCAAAATAGATTCATTAGAACAAATAGTGTGGAAAACTCTTGAACTTCCTGAACTGCTCTGATCTGCTATGCAGTAATTAAGAATCCTTAGAGTTGTCTCATCATTAGCTTAATGGCCAGCAGGCAGGTTACAGTCTGATTTGAAAGGCTGCAGATGGAAGCACTGGAGAACAGATGTTTTCCCAATTCTTGCCTTTAGCACCTGCTCTCCCTGGGAAAGTTCAGGTTCCTCTGTTTAGAGCAACAGAAGATTTTTATTTTGTTTGTAGAGGAGGTTCAGAAAAGGAATCTGGATGTACTTAGTGGTGTTGCTGAACTGGCATGGAGCTGCTGTGCCTCTAGGCTTCGTTTTGTTTCCCACTACTCACAGTCTTTGTTTACTCACTAGACGTCCCAGCCAGCGGAATGTACTTCATGACGTACGAATGGCTGAAGAACATTCTGACCCCTGAGGGAAGGAGGTTAGTGAAATCTCACAGTCCTCATTTTCTGGACTTCCCAGACACTGCTGATTAATCATCCCAGTTACAAAGAGATTTAGAGAAGTATCATTAAAACAAAATATGAGTTGAGCTGTTTTGGCCTGGGGTTAACTGACAGTTAAAATAGTATTCTGAGTTTCTCTCACATTCTAGCCTTGGCTCTTATTAGCCAAGTAAGAAATACTTCAGGTAGGTCTCTTCACTTTCACCCCTGTGTGTGTGTGTTTTTGTTGTTGGGTTGTTTTGGGTTTTTTTCCCCCCAGAGCACATCTGTGTATGTGCTGCTGAATGAAAAGATTTGAACCTTTAGGGTGGAGTTAGTACACTTTGTCCACAGGGCTCTGATGCTTGGAAACCTTGCTCAGATACTGCACTCAGTGTCTGCAGCATTGTGCTTCCTTCTGGCTGTCAGTCAGGCCGCCTCTTTGGTTGTCACCTTAGTCAAAACAGATGAGTTTTTACCTCTTTTTTTTTTTTTTTTTCTTTTTCCTTTCTTTTTTTTGTTTTCATTTTTCTTTTTCCTTCGATCTCACCCCTATCCTGCCACAGTGTGAGTGACCTCAGTGTGCCTAGGATCCTCTTTGCTGGGGGCCTGGCTGGCATCTTCAACTGGGCAGTTGCCATTCCACCAGACGTGCTGAAATCCCGTTTCCAGACTGGTGAGTTGCATCCCAGCTTGTCATGGCCATGCTCAGTGCGGTGCTTCTGGGAGTGGGCTGGGCAGCCATGGAAGATGCCATCGGAGCATGGCATCTGGGAGGTAGCATGTCCTGAGCGCTGCTTGAGACAAGGACATGAAAAACCCAAGTGTGTTCCTAACTTTTTAGTTGGTTTGGCAAATCAGGCTGCACTTCTCTGTTTCTGCCTCCCTGCTAGTATAGTGATCCTATACTAGTCATAATAATAGAACCGCTTGTCATGGCTGTTTTTATTACAAATGTAATTCTTAGAGGTTTTGTTATTTCACTTCAGACATTGTATAAATTGTAGCCTGTGCTATCTGAAATTTATAGCAACTGGGCGTGCCTTGCTGAAAGCATTGCTTTTAGACTAGCAGCTCTGCTCTTAAGTATCTGTGGCCTAATTATAGTGAGGATAGCCCTAGGCCTTGCGCTTCAGCAAAGTTTGTCAGCTTTTTCATTGGTTTCTCTGGGAGTCCTGGTCAATGAATAGTTTTGTTAAAGGTCCCCATAGTCTCTGTCTGTGGACTCAGCTCTCTGCTGGACAGTAACCATTTTTCTTGAGTCATGGATCATGGTAATCTAGTGCAGGAAACATCTTTTCTTTTTCTCTGAATAATGACTGCTGTGGTGGTTTGATATCGTACCAAGGGCTGAGTGTGAAATACATTACAGCTTTGCGTCCTTGTTCCACTGAGCCAATCCCCGGTGTAGATGACATGGGTTAACGGTGGTTCTGTTTAACTGGGTTGGTTTGTGGAGTACTTGTTCAGAGGGCTGGCAGAGGCAGTACTTCCCAGAGAAGTGTCAGGAGAAGGAGGAACTTGTTCTTTGAATAGAATAACTTTTTAAAAACACCTCAGCAAATCTGTGTAACATCAGCATGTGCTTTTCACTTGAAGTCTGTTGCTGTTCTTGGCTGGGGCACATGACAGGATCATTTTCTGTTTCATATAAACTAGCTTCATCAATTTTTATATCTGACCTTCCTGTGTGCTGATTGCAGCTCTTGGGAGAGCTGTGATCAACAGTGCAAGTAACAGCTCAGACTTCCAACCCTGACAAAAGTTATTCTCCTTTCTTCCCTGCCCCCCAATGGCTTGATGATGTAAATTCTTTGTGGTAATGGTGAGCCCTACCTTCTGTTTACTGAATCTTTAGTAAGGTGTCTTTTTTGTTTGCTTGCTTTTGACTGAAATAGATAATTTTTTCAAGCAGATGTTGTCACAACATAGCTTAAGCAATGCTTGGATTCTGCTGTCACTTAGATGCCATAGCAATACAAACCTGTTGAAAATCCTGGGCTGTTACATATACCACATCCTTCAGCACCTGTGATTGCCACACATCTTAGCTAATATGTGTTGTATCCCTTTCAGCTCCTCTAGGAAAATACCCAAATGGCTTTAGAGATGTGCTGAGAGAACTTATCAGAGAGGAAGGAGTTGCGTCTCTGTATAAGGGCTTCACAGCTGTAATGATCAGGGCATTTCCCGCTAACGCGGTAAGTAAATTGCGATTCCAGATGAGTTTTGGGGACCTGGCCACTCACAGTGAATGTTTGCAGTCTGTAGAGGAGATGAATGGCTGTTTACTGTTGTACCATTTCAGTGAGATTCTTGTCACTGCAGGTACTTTGGGCTGTTGGTGTCCAGGTTCTAAAAATGTGCCTGAATCTAGGAGGAAGACCAAGTAAACCTTCTGTCGAAGCTTTGCATGAAAGCCCTTTGACTTTCTCCGTTAGTCTTTCTCTACTGATTGTACATCCACTGGTAGAGGACAGAAATGTGTGGATAAGTTTGGACTGTCTTCCCCTCCAATAAATTATGAGCCTAAGAGAGCAGAAGCTCTGCCTTTCTGTAGAGGGATATAGTAGAATTCTTGCCTCTGGTCCAAGACCTTTTTTTTGGTTTCTTCCTTCTTCCACATCAGGTGTTCATAGTGCTGCATTTCCAAACCTTGTTTGGAATAGGTTTTTAGAATCCTTATTTGTTCTGTATGTTCTCTCTTTTCCAGGCATGTTTTCTTGGTTTTGAAGTTGCTATGAAGTTTCTTAACTGGATTGCACCAGGTCTATGAAGACTAGGAAGTCTTTGGAAATTAGAGAGGAGAAGGAAGAGAGCGCAAGTCTGCCTCAAAGGAATAAATGAATGATCACTTGAAGTTTCAGGAATGATTGCTTGCCTAATACCTTTTTGCCTTCCTCACATTCTTTAGGTGGTGCTATGTGCCATTCAGAAATGTAAGGCGTAGCTCTGAAACAGAGTTGATGAAGAGTTAGAGGTGATACACCTGTCTTCTGAGCCAATGTACCACAGCAGTAATGCTGCTAACAGACAGCTGTCACTATTACACACACTACCTTAAGTACTTCCTCATGGAAGAAGGAGACACTTCTTAAAATGTAATTCTTTGTTTACTGAAGAAACATGTAACTATTAATGCTGAAAAATTTCCTTGAAATAATTGTTTGGCAGTGTGTACTTAACTCTCAGGGCATAAGTTAGCAGCTGCATGTACTAATATCTACAAGCAATGTCAGCATTCTCATCTCTTGTAGTTTTTTAGTTGTGGCTCTTTCTGTGTTGACAGTGGTTTTAATCTTATATGCGTGTAATGCAGCAAACACAGAACTAGACAGGGGAGGCCAGAACTACGTTTCAGTGAGTTGAGGGGTATTACAGATTCCGTATCAGATCTTGCACACTCATCTGTTCTGTGGAGCTAGGAGGGAGAATGAATTATGCTTAATATTTGTACTAAGCTTTACTGAGGCAGCCAGTGGGGAAATGTGTTTGATTAACCTGAACTTTTCTCCAAAATCCCTTTCTATCCCACTGAAGATATCCAAAATGCAATTTCAAAGGTACAGCATCACTCCTAGCAGCCCACCATTTGATTCATCAAATGCTGTGTCCTGACATTCAATCGCTTACATTGACCTGAGAAAATTTAACGGCAGTTCCAAGAACTCAGTTTCTCTGACACAAGGAGACATGAGCTCTGCAGTCTTGTCTAACTTTATTCTTGCTCCTGTTCCTTGGTTTTCTCTGAATATTATTAAACATAATCACATTTTCATTAGAGAAATGACTAATGCTAAGAAGCAAAAAGCAACTTTAGTTTCTTTTAGTTTTGATGCAATGTTGCTAGAACTGAATAAAGCTAGCTGCTGCTTGGCTACAATGTGTGCTTTGGTTCATTTACTTTTTGCATGGTCATGCATGGTTAGTTTTGCGGAAGTTTTCCAATTCTTAATCCTGAGATGTGATTGGGAAATAAGTTGTGCCGTGCTGTCTTTAATTGTTAACCCCTTGCCTTTTAGCTTTTGGATTTCTGACATGAGCCATGGAAATTAATGTTCCGCCCTTCACACGTTTGTCATACAAGTCCTGTTAGGTGCCGTGTTGCGGATGCAACTTCTTAACTATAAAGCCAGACATGAAATAACGCATCTTGCTTGTGGAAAGATTTTATGTTTTCCAGGGAGAGGCCTGGACACAGATATAGGGGAGCTTAGGGAAAGCATCTGTCCTGATGGCCCACAGGAAAGGAGGCTGAGGGTTTGTCCTTGGTCTGCCATGGTCTGTTGGCCTCTACCATAAGGACACAGTCTTCACCTTGGCTTTCCACAGGCATGGTCAGCCCTGGGAAGTTTTCCACCCAGTGCTGCTGCAGAAACCTTGAATGCCTCTTTCCTTCCCAATTCTTTGGAAGCATCAGAAGGGAACCTGCCCTCCCCAGACTCCACCTCTTGTGTTTTACAGGGTGGAGGTGTGAAACCAATGGGGTATCCCCTGGTGTGGGAAAATCTCAGTTGCTTGGAGCTGCCTCCACGTTCTTGCTGCTGCCTTACCCACCGCGGACCTTTCCCATTCCTCGCTGCTTGGGAACCTGCTGCTGCTCCTGCTTCTCAAAGTCACTGCACCTATGGATGACTGAAATACTTAAAGCATGAAGACTGAGTTAATACTGGTTCAGAGAAGCAGTGATTAAAGGACGTTAAGCTCTCAAATGGTTTTAAACACAATTCTAGGTTTACTGAGGCTAAATCCAAACTAATTCGTAGAGGACCGGGTTTGCTTTTATGGCTCTGTGCTGCCTAACGACCAAATGCTATCCTGTACTGTCTGGGGTCCCCAGCTGCTCTGGTCGCCTTTCTGACTTTGGTGCTGGGGCTGTGATGCCTAGAAACAATTTTCAGCTTTAAGATGTATTGTAAAGCTGGATTTTTTCATTCTATTTTACTTGTGTATTCCAGAAATACTGACACCTCTTGGGAGGGAGAGACGTGCATCTTCTTTCTTAAAATTCCAGACACTGATGCTTAACGCTGCCTATTCCAGCTGCCCTGTCAAATGCATCCTGTCGAGCTCCTAATCTCACAGGAAGCTAGGAAGAACAGAAGCCTGATCATCCTGGTCGTAAGTGCTGTTTAGGCTGGTTTATGATGCAGTTGCCCAGCAGATGGCTGTCTGGGGCTGTCGGCGAGATGGACAAACTTCCAGCTCCGAAGGCAAGGTCAGAGGCAAGGAAGCCAGCACAGCAGCTACTGCTGGCAGGGCACATCCCTTTTGTGGCAGCTGGAACTTTCCGAGTTGGGCTGCAAAAGTTTTACATCTCTGTCAGGACAAACAGGCAGCTGGAAGGCAGGAGCCTCTTCTCCCCATCTGTCCTGCTGAGGAAGACTGTCATCCTCCAGGCTTGGTGATGAGCTGTGCGTTGTAGTTAGTACTCCCTCCCATCCCTGTCCTATTAGTCTGGGGTGCTGCAGACTACAAAAAACATAATTCTTGGAAACCAAATCAGGGACTAGTAACACCCTGGATTCGGTTGCTGGGATTAAGACCACAGCTCCTTCATTTGGGCACCGAGGAGCCTCCTCGTAGTCTGTGTGTTGGGCTCTTGCTTGGCGCTCCAGCGCTGACCTTGACTGTGCTGTCGCCAGCTCAGGCTCCCTGTCTGTGGCCT
>NW_009596262.1:0-15521 GCF_000690535.1 Cariama cristata | reverse complement strand
AAAGACTGAAATATTCCCTACACTCTCTAATACTTCAGTTGTTACTAGTAACTGTAAGCTATCTTCCTTCTGCCAAACAATCTCTTTGAATACTTTATTTTTTTTTAAGCATTTCAGATCCTTTCCCCAATTTCAGTTATCCTAATTATGTTCTCCCCAGTCTGAAGTTTTTGCAGAGATTTATATTTTGCATGATAAAATTCTGGCTGTTTAACATGCTTGATTTCATTTGGTGCTTTTAGATAAGTAAAATATGGAAGAAGACAATCGGGAATGAGGAGCTGCTTTCCAGCAGCAGTGGTGGGAGGAGAGGCGCTTCGGGAAGGCTGATCAGACACATCTGCTTGATTGTGCAAAAACTGAAACCCAGGCACCCTGGAAATGTTTAAAAAGCTGCTCATGTCTCTTGAGATTCTGCCATACAAAATTTGCCAAATCCTTGCCCCCTGGTGTGTGCAGCCTCAGAATGAGAGAGGGATTTTTAACAGAGGTACATTTTCCTGCATACTGAGGACTCTCTTGCTTTCAGAAGCCCAGATTTGCATTCAAATGTTATTTTCTAACTGCCCTGTTTCTTCTGGCAATTCAGGTAGCATATACACAGGCTAATGGTACACAGTAGCAGCTGGTAAGCTGGGTCTCCTTACCGGCAAAGGATACCGATGAGATTTGTCTTTACGCTCCTTGTGCTGATAGTGTATGTTTTTGTTATATCAAAATCAGCATAGAGTTCCACAAGATTGGAATTTTGGAGCTGTCCTCAAGCAAGTGATCTTTCACTGTGGCCAGAACAGTCCCTTGCAGTGCCTCGCAGACCCTGGGCAGGAACACACCTCACACGTGCAGCCTGGGATGGTTCTCCTCACGACATCTTGCTTCCAACCGTAACACGTGACTGCGCTGCTTGCTCGTACGAGGCCACGGACAAAAACGCCTGCTGAGTCAGTGGCACGAAGCCACGGATGCTGTGGCAGTGTGCTGGTGCCATCGGGTGTGCTCTGCACCGAAGGGCTTCAACTGTTCCCATTTGAAACCAGGCCCAGCTGCCCTGGCAGCTGTTTGCTGGGGACTTTTGCTCCTGACCCAGAGGATGGCAGGGAGATGGCTGCCTTGCAGCCAGGGGCTTCCCAGCGGCAAGAGCTGTAGGGATTGCTGAGATTCCTGCCTATTCCCCGCTCTCTGGGATGCATTTTCGGTGATCCAACCACGGGCAGCTGTGTTCATTCCTAATGGCAGGCTCACCGCCTGCTCAGCGGCCGTGGACGTGGCGCGCTCTGACCCTGGTTTATGCTTTGTCTTTCTGCCCAGCAGACCCTGCCCTGAGAAAGCTGCCCAGTGAAGGAGAGGGAATGGGCTGCCTGATGCTGGACACTTGAAATGGAAAACTATTTCTATTTAGGGAGATTTGTATATAAAACTGAGGACATTTTCCATTACCTCAATGTGTTAGAATATTTTTGCAAGTGTATCTCAAACCTGGTAAAAATGTAAACCTTAAGTAGAGATTGGACAGGATTTTTACTAACGTGCGTCTCTGAATTCAGACACTTTAGTTTAAGCTCAGACAGTTCAGTTTAAGCGGTTTACAACACATAGGTTCTCCCTAGGCTTACTAGAAACCCAGCTATAAAGATCAGTATCAAAGTTACAGCCATAGGCTATAGATAAGCTTCACTTCCCTTTGCAGGTGACAGTTTGAATGTAGCTTTGCTGAAGTACACCGCACTGTTGCTAACCCCCGGCATTGCCTGCGATGTTTCTCCATGCAATGAGCTGACTTCCCTTCTCCATCGGAGACCCAAGCTCGAGCTTCTCCAGCAGCGCTGCTGCTGCCCTGGGTCCGAGAGAAGTTGCACACAAGCTCTGGATAGCAAATTTTGAGCTGCCTGGTTATGGATTCCCCAAGACTGAAAGCATATCCTAGTAGCAACATTTCTTCTTGATACTATTTCCTAATACTGTTTCCTAATAGTTATTTATTGCTGGCAGCTGCTTGCTCCTTCCTCTCTCCACTCACACCATCAAAAAATTCTAAACTGAAATTTAGCCTTGAATATTCGTCCTGGTAGACCAAAGGCAAGGAGATCAATTCTCTGTCCTTTCCCATCTTTAAGCTCTACACAGATTTCAGCACAACCAGCTGAAATGCTGAAAAGGTGTAAAATTACAGCGAGTCCTCCTGCTCAGGCTAAGCCCATGTGATTCAGAAAAGCTCCTGACTGCCTGCATAGACAAATCCTAAAAAAATACGTCCCTCTGAAACATAATCCTCCTGCTCATCCCCTGCCCCTCCCTCCCCACTCACCCTTGACTCCCTATCAATCACTGCCAGGCAATTATCTGCTTCGTTTACTGCCTCCCGGTCAGAGCCAAAGTTCAGGAACTGGCAGTCAATGGCAGGAGATCACTCGGCGGAGGGAACTTGCTGTTCTCCCAGCCCGGCCACCCATTTCCCAGCAGCGGCCGGCGTGCTTCGCTGGAAGGCACGGCGAGCTTCTGCAGGGTGGTTGAAGCCTGGCTCTGACAGCAGAGGCTTCTCCTAGGAAGGGGCCTGAACCTGCTCCGGGCAGGAGGTCGGAGCAGGGTCTCCTTCTCCTCCTGCTCTGCCGGCACCCTGGGAAACGGGCCGGCATCTGCTGCCGCTGAGATGGGGAAGGTGCATGGATAAAGAGCCTTGGGTGGCCCTCCCAGTCTCTGTCCTTGCCCACTACCCCAGTGGCTTCAGGTCGGGCAAGCTGGGCTGTCCCGGGTCCCCTCTGCCTCCATTCAGCAAAAGCTGCATGGGGACAGCAAAGTTCAGCTTCTGCTGGGCTGGGGAGGTGCCTGGAGGTGGTTCTGCTTCTGCCAGGGATGTCATGGATGAGGCACGGTGACATGGCGTCAGTGTGAAATGTCTGTCTCTCCTGCGATGAGCAATTCCCTGGGATATGGATGAGTTTTTCTCGTGTGCTGATGATAAATTGTTGGGGTTTTCCCCATTTTCTTCCCTATGGGTCCAGCTAAGGGGATGAAGCACCCCTCTGTCCCACATACCATTTGCCCCAAAGGCAGAGATCACTCCTGGCATTTCTTTCATTAACGCTCACAAAACGAAGCGTGCAGCTGTCCCGCTCACCAGCACAGGCACGTTTAGAGATGCCAGAGCTGTTTAGGCAGGGAAGTGTCCCAATGGAAACTGGATTGCAAAGCACAGCTCCTCCACCCCTCTCCCTCAAACAGCGACTAGAATTTATTACAGCTAAGGTTACTCTTTCTGGAAAGGATAAAAGCACACCGTGTCACTAAGATCTGCCTTACTCTGACCCAGGATCTCTCAGCCCAAAGCTCTGCCACCCACAGCCACACACTGGGGTTTACTGGGCTGGAGACTGTACCTGCACCGAGAGCTCTAGACTCAGTTTTCAATGCAATCACCTTTTGGACACCTTCCTGATTTGGGCCTCTACAATATCCGATGGCAGCGAGCGGCACTGTTTAATTACGTGCTGCTTTGGTTTACATTGGCTGAATGATGATTTCACTGGTGTCGCTTAAATCTTGTCTTGTGAGAAATAATAACAAATTGTTTCCCCTTCATCTTTTCTGAAATAATTTGTGACTTTCTGGGCCCTTCTACTTTGGGTCCTGTCCCAGATTCGGCTGGGATAGAGTTAATTTTCTTCCTAGTAGCTGGTACAGTGCTGTGTTTTGGACTTAGTATCAGCCTTTTCCAAGCTGATGTCTTACTTAACCTCTCCTTGTACAAAGTCACAATCCTCCTTTCCCTCTTTTTCGTATTTCTTCTAGTTCTACACACCATTTTTTTATGAAAAGATAATAGTTTCTATACAGCCATATCGACATTTTCTATTTTATTCTCTGTTAGTTTCCTCTGGGCACTGGCACAGTGGTTAATTAAAACTGGTATTGATTTCTAAATATGCTGAAAAGTTTATTTATTGAGTAGTTGGCTAATATTCTGTCTTCTATAGGTTCTTCTATAATTAAAACCCTCTGGTCCATCATTTCTGGTAAATTTGATTTATCTGGGGGAAAAAAAAACCCACAACTTTTACTAAATTCACAGAGCATTCTTTGCTGAAGGTGGTATACACATTGGGAAAGGATGGGATTTTTAATTTAATCCACGTAGCCTAGCAACATTTACACCATCAATAAACAAGTACTGTTTTTCTGAGCAAAAGACTGCCCAGCCCTTTCCTTATCCTGACTCCGTTGCAAGTAATGATCACGTTGACAGTGCCCAGCCCACTGCATCTTTTTTTAATTCACGTGCCTTTTATTCACACGTCAGCTCACCTGCTAAAGCTTCGCTCAGAGTAATGGTAAGATCTTGAAGGGAGGTGTCCACGGAAGATGCTCATCTTGATTTTTATGGTTAGTTTTACTTACTAAAGGAGCTGCTTACCATATTAGTCATATGGCTGTTCTAGAGTCTCTGAAATGTGATTGCTAGGAAACTTGAAATATGTTAAATGTTTGCTCACAAGTATTTTCTGAAGGAAGATCTTTGGTGACTATGTGTCACTTCTGAAATTTGCCACAATTCAACTTCGAAGGGGAGGATCTTCCCAAAATCACTAGTTTCCGGGGATGTTTGTGTTCAGGAATGTGAGGACTAACTGCTTTCCAACCTCACCTGCATGACCGCGGTGATGAAAACGGGAGATCCGACTTCATTATATACACAGACACTTTCAATTGGACATCAAGAATAACTGAGACTCATAAACTCATAGATCCACAGACTATATGGCCGAAGAGTCGTCGCCCAGTGACCCTCAGCCCCAAGGCAGCTTTGCCTGAGCTCTGCCTGCATCACTGAATGATGGAGAGGAGGAGGAGGAAGGTTCACCTGGAGGGGACTCTGCCCATAAGTTCTGCCCCAGCCCTTCAGAGCCTTTTCTGTGTCAAATGACAACAGAAACCTCTCTTGGCGATGTGGCACCACAAGCGGCTGCAAGTCCTTCACAGGCACCACCGGGCATCAGCCCAGGCTCTGCCCAGCCACTCTGATCTCAGTTTGTTTAAACCCAGGCAATAGATTGCAGCTTGTGCCGACAGAGATGTGAACACCCCGGGATTCAGCAGCAATACCTGGCTCTGGCAGAACATGGCATTTTCTAAGACACCATAAAGGGCTACAGGAGAATGAGAGGGTTACATATTTTGGGGAAAAAAGACTCATTTTCACATGTAAGCTCATTGCACACAGGATGCGAACCCAAAAGCCTCTCAAAGAATTTTAAATACTTGGTAGAATCCAGCTGGAAAGGCATAATCTCTTGTGCTCTTGCTAGGTTTTACATTTGGTTTTTTTCCTATTTTTCTCTGGGATGTCTTCTTTTGTTATTCTTCATACATTTAACTCATGTAACAATTGATAAATTGTTACATGTAGGGGTTTTTTTTTGTTTACTTCAGAGTATCTCAAGTATAAAGGCTTTTTTTAATAAGTAAACAACACAAAGAGTACACATTTTGCTACAATATGTAACTATTTTACTGAAAACACTGGTGCTCCTGAATTCCTGTAATATACAGGATAAACCAATGGTCCTCAGCACCTGATATTCATTTTCCTAAGATACCAGATTTTTCTGTCATATGCTATGAAATTCAACTGAACATGATTCTAAATACACTTTAAAAAAAATTCTGATCTTAAGAATGTATTTACTATTTGTTTTATTTATTCTTGATGACTCCTTTTTTTCCCAAGACCTTCTTTGCCCTAAATATTGCTCAAGCAACTTCTTTTAATAGATAGATAGATAAATAAATAAATAAATAAATAAACAGGTTTCCATTTACTGAAAGCACAGAGCAGTCTTCTTTAATTTCTCTAACTTGTTCCAGTGACCAGAGAATTCATTTCCAAAAGAGTGTTCGCTGAGACTTCATCCGGTGATCAAATACTGCTTCTAAGGGTTGGTCATGATTTTCCTCCTGTTCCAGTAGCTCTTGCCTAATCAGTTTCAATACGAATTTAGAGATGAATGAGAAATCTGTTATTCTATATATGTCATAAGTAAAGTATAATCTCATTTCCCTGAGGGCAGTTCTTCTCAGCAGTCTGGGAGCCTGAATTGCTGACACAGTGAGTGCTTGCTGCCTTCTCTATTTTACCTTTTTTATTGGGTCTTTTCCTGCAAGAATATATACCGGTCAAAATTCCAACAAAAATTTGACCTTTCCCAAAGTACTAGCCTATTTTAAAGTGCATTTTAAACTATTTACTTTTGACTGAGCAGAAGCTGAACCCTGTGATAGGGATAACTGGGCAAGCAACCGTGTCCTTTAAAACGAGATACCATCACTTCTTACTCTTATATACAGCTTCGGTCTGAAAAGACACTAAATAAAGAGTGCACGGCTTCCCTTTCCTTGAGCCGCAGAAAACAGCTGCTGGAGCAGATCTTTCATGTCTAGCACTTGATCAATTACTTTCCTGAAGTAAGGTAACAGAAGTGGATTTTTAGTTTTGTCATTTTTGCCTTCATTGTTTAGTTCTTTGATCTTCAAATATCTCAGTCTAATGGCAACTAATAACTATTTTGTTCTGTTTTTTTTTTTAAAGCCTCAGATATGCTGCTTCTGATGGAGACCATCCCTGTGAGACAAGGGGCTGCCCCATCCCCGGGGCGGGGGGCCAGGAGGACCACAGCAGCCAAAGAGGACCACGGGAGCTGCAGGATGCTGAGCAGCAGAGCCTAGTCCAGTTCCCTCTGCGTCCCTGCTGTGCCTGGCCAAGGGCCCCACTGACCCCCAGCCAGACCCCGACCACGGCCAGGCTCTCGGTTTGCGCTTGGCTGCTGTCCCCGGCAGCTCCCGGCTCCCTTCCCCGGAGAAGCTGCTGGCCCTCGCTGCGCCCCGACACGCTCCCACTGTGGGCACCCAGCGGTGGCCTACATTTTGCTCATCTCTGAAACTCTTCAGGAAGATCCTTTCCATTTCATTTAAGGTCCTCTCTCCTGAGCTCATTGTCTCTGTGTTTTTCCACAATGAGAAGAGGCTCTTCCCATTAAATCAACCTTCCCGCAGCTTCCTCTCTCAGCACCAGCACTGTCACTATGCCACGGTTCATACCCGCTAACTCCCAAGAAATCCTCCCATATAACCTTTTGGTTATTCCTCACATATTCAGATCCTCTCTTTTAGCTGCACTTTTGCTACTGCAAGAACATTTTCCATTCTTTTGTCCTTTTGTCCCCTTCACTTTCCACCCCTATTGAGTTTCTCATTTGCCATGGCTTTTTTTTCAGCAGCTAATTATTGCCTTCTCTCTCTGGACTATTCTTCTGTGTGTCTGAGACTTGAATTTTGATCCCAAGCAACTGGAATATATTTTCCCCTTGTTTAAAGACTCTCTGTAGGTAAAAACAATTTTGCAAACTGAAACAAGATTTAAACCAGCATTCTTTCTGTAACAAGTTTCTCTCCTTTTGAGCACAGCTTTGATTTCCACAGTATTTCCTTTAAAGTTCGACAGCAAGGTCTTGAGAAAATAGCAGCTTATTGCTTTTGAGATAAACGCTTATCTTTTTTTGTAATTTAATATCCCTGCCACTAAGTGGAAAATTTCCCCGTCCGTCTCTGTGCCTGTTACGTAGTCTAGGAAAAAGCACGAACACTTACCCTGTCCGCTCCTAGGACAGCTCAGACCAAACAACTTTGCAATTAAAGTGTTTACATATCACAGCCTTTTCCTTTCTTCTTCATTTCAGGTAATTTCATCAATCAACTGTCTTCTCATTGACTGTTTTTTCTGTAGCTCTCCAGCACTGCCACACTGCTCAAGCTCAGGAGGTTTCTCCTTGATCTAGTCAAACAACATCCCTCACCGCCAGCATCCCAAACTGCCTCCCCACGCCCCCCACCCGAGCCCTCGTCCTGGGAGTCGGGTGTGTCGACTGATCCCTCTTTGCCCTCTTCCAGTCCTTTCTTGTCTTTGCTGTCATCGTTTCATTTCAGCCTGAGGCCAACTAAAACTGCAAGCTCGAAACACTCTTTTCAATAAGACATTTTCGATTTTCAGAATCCTCTGGCAGCAAATCTTTCATAACTCTGTGCTGAACTTTAAAGGGGTTGATAGGTTTAGAGTGTAAAAGTGAAGTGAGTTTACCTTGCAATACAAAGCTCAACAGAAATTAGCTAAAATAGCTACATAGAAAAGAAAAAAGGCTATTTCTGAGCCAAGCCCCATTTTGATGCTCCATCCTCAAATCTAGTAACTGCACAGAGCTAATTGAGGGGAAGCTATTGAGGGGGAAAGTGAAGCAAGCACGGTCTGACCGGGCTGTCAAACGTACAAAGAAAACCAAGAGGAAACAGCGTGCTTCCAGCTTTGATCAGGTTTTGGTACCTGCAGTGCTGTTTGTAACGGCCGTGTTCCTTCGCACGGGAGACAGCTCAGCGGGAAAGCGTTGTCAGAGGGAAACTGCAGAGCAATCGGGGCAGAATCACTTCTGATCTGCTCTGGGATGCATGCCGCTGTCAGAAAAAGCTACGTTCCCACTTGCCTTTATCTCAAAGAGTTCAAATACTCAGAGGCAGGGAGGAGATTGAGGGAGGCAGGCCATAATTACATTCTTCTTTCTCGTATGATTAAATATGAACAAAGGAACAACTGCAATGCATATCCCCTGCACCGAGATCCTCCTGCAAACACACAGACAGAGCCGAACTTCGCTAGCAATCTTCTCGTTTCATCGGCAAACCTATGTTCTGCACATTAAAGATTGCTCAGGATGACAAGAGAAATAAACTCCACAAAATCTGAAGAAGGACCTGACTGAGCTCAGACAGGGGGCTTGATTAATAATTCAAAATAATACTTTGAACGCTAAATGGTGTTTTATGTTCCTCTAAGCCGTAGTACAAATCTAGGCTGAATCTTTTTCAACAAGTTTGTGTTAGCTGTGACTCAGAAAAACCAGTCACCTTTACAGGGGTGTGAAGAAAGAGAAGAAACAGGGTTTTTTCTGCATGTTGCCTCTAGCTTCTTGCTGACTGCAAACTAAACCCTAAGAAACTGACATCGCTGCCATGCATTTGAAAGGGAAGCCCCCCACCCCACCCAACTGCAGATGACGTGGAGCATCAGTGTGGGGACCGAGTGGCTTTAAGGTGACATCAGAATCCAAAATGCGTGGGTTTGGGATGCACTCCTGGCTGTTGTTTTTTGTTTTCTCAGTGTGCTGAAGCAAACAAAAGGCCTTTCCCAAAGCAATCTGAATTTAAGTGCAAGGTGAAACATGGCAGATGAAGCCCTCCAACAGGAGGGAGCAGGAGGTACCATGCTGGTCTCTGTGCCCCAAGCCCCCTTTGCAGATGTTTCTGGCCAGCACTGCCCAGCTGTGGTGGGGAGGTGTGGCAAACCCACCGACGAGTCTGTTTGAAACGGTGACGGTGACAATGCTGGCAGAACAACTGCTGACAGACTCGACCGAAGATGAGTTGTTGATGGAGAAGATAAGAAATGTGTTTGATGCAGGGGAGGAGAAGGAAGACTGAGAAGTTCATAGAAAAGTAGAGGGGTGGAAATGATGAGCCAGGAAAGTGGTAGAGTTTCTTCTGGACAAGAGTGAAACAAGATTGCATCCACAGAAGCCAGAAAAAGAGCTGGTGTGGTTGAGCCACAGAATAAAGGAGGGACTGGATATGTGATTCAGCTGGGAGAGGGTAAGGAAAGGTTGGATCTTTCCTAGATGTGAAAGGAAAATGTGACTCCCAAGGCTACTGATGCAATTACCGGAGTCACCGAGAAAAAACAGCAAGAGGTCAGGGAAAGCAGCATCCTTTCAAGGTTAAATGATGCAAAACCGCACACTCTGAGAAACATTTCTCACAGTTCAGGAATCCTTTGTAAACACAATTAACCATAGCTTTGATTGTGAGACGAAAGACAGCTAATGTCTTGCAGAAAATGCACAAAGAATGGCTCAGAGAGAGTAAGGCCAGTATCAGAAATGCAAGGATAAATCAAGCAGCAGGGCTGTAGCTGTAAGTACAGGCAACATTTACTTAAAACCAGGTATGTTAACATCTTTGAGACGTAGCACTGCAGCATATGGTAATGTCTCCGGAAGCAAAAAGTAACACTAGACCCCCTGAAGCAGGCTTTGCTCTTCTGCAAGAATCAGTGTAACGCATAAAAAAAAAGCAAAGCACTGCTGGCACACAAAAACATGACACAGAGGCTTGCATTCAAGAGATGCTATTTATTCAAGGGCTAATTACAGTAGGCAAGGGGCTTCTTAACCCAACAGCGTAAAGGGAGAAAAGATTCCTACAACAAGAATGGACAAATGACAAGGAAATTACCTGTCTTCTTGTGTAAATTCTTCTGTCGTTTACCATCTTCCTGCTTCTCAAATTGCTCTTCAGGTGCTATCGATAACTGATGTCCATGCATCAAACTTTGAACGCCCTCATCTTACGAGCAGTTACAGAGATGGCTCTAGTGAAGTCCACAGAACACATTTGGTGCCGATCTCCATGAACATGGTGGTGATAAAGGGTCTATAGGCTCTTGAAAAGTTGTTGGTGTTCTCCCATGGGTTGGGTCTGGTTGCTGGACTGCCTGCAGGCACACAAGTGGGAGGCTTTGTGCCTCACAGTATTAATAACACAGGCATTTGCCTATGTAAATTGCTCTTTAATCAATCTGTGTACTGAATGTGACACAGCGCAATGCAGCACTGGACTGCCCCTAAAATCAACATACAAGATTACCTCCATTCATAGCCGTGTTGTATAACAAGAGAGTCATTACTGACGTTGCAGTATGCTTGCAGGTCCCGATTATACAAACCAAGAACAGGGATCTCAGCACTCGCTCCCTTCAGCTAATCCCCTCCCGCTGACATTGTCTTTCCTGCCATCTTATTTTAACACACTAAATGGTAAGCTCCTTTTGGCAGTAACCTTCTCTCACTACTGGCAAAGAATCATGCACATTGGTCACCTTCTCCTAACCCAGACCCAGGCTGGGAGTGCGTGGTCCTGCACTCATCAGGTCATCTACCTCGGCACATTCCTGTTGACTGAAGGCCAGGGCTGCCCTGGGTTTTAGGGGGCAGCTGCTTTGAGACAATTTGATCCACCGGAGTCTGCCCGCCCCATGTCGCCGAGGCAACGAGGTCCCCAGGGAAGTGGGATGTGTTGCCATAGAAACGGGATGCTCTCAGCTGCAGCCGCTGCCTCCTTCCATTGACACCACGGAGGAAGGATTTGGGATTGCTGGAAGCACTGAGTCCTACCAGGATGAAAAGTCAGGGTGGCTGAAGAATCGTGGCAAAGACATATCTAAACATATATTTGTAACCCTAATTATAAAGCATATTAAAGGCTTTGGCTGCTGCTGCCACAGCTTTGCCAGTGCCTGCGCTAATACACTGCTCTGAATGAAATTATTTATGTCACATTCCTTTATTGCTCATGATCACATGTTTTGCTTTATGGCTAAATTATGAATAATCTATGCCGGATACATTTTAATGACGCTTTCACTCCTATTCTGGATGTATTGATTCAGCAGGTTCTTTTAATACAGACTCTCTGACAGTTGGGCTAATGTAACGAGTATTTTTAAATAACAGAACACTGAAAGGAGAAACAGGGAAAATATTTGACTGTCCGTAGAAACTGATGACAGCTCCTTTTCCAGAAAATCTGGGAAATATTGTATCACCCTCCTCTGACCTTCACAGAAAAACTTCAAGGCTATTCTTGCTCTTTTTCAGAAGAAGTTTCCTACTGTTCCAAGGCAAAGATGTATTATTTGCACATCAGCAGCTTCCACTAGCCAGCAAGGACAAGACCCTGCTATGTCAGGTATCACCAAAGCAAGAGAGAGCTCTTCTAGAGCTTATGAGATTTTGAGGAAAGGTTGGAAAGGGATGGATCATAAAATGCTGCCAAGAAACGATGAAGTCCATGAGCCGCTTGGAGCCACAGAGTCAGTCATGAACAGGAGCTGCGCCTGGTGTGCATCCTTGGACCTGTCCTCTTCTCCTGAATCTGCAACACTAACACAAATATCAGGGCAACAAATCCTGTTAAGCTTTCATAACATTAATTTATTTGGAATAACTGCCTTTGAAAACAGATAACAATGGAAATGATCAAATACAACAGGGAGTTTTCAGAGTAGGGAAGGACTTTTCCACATCAGCCTAGGACCAAGCATGGGCTGTGATGCCAGTGTGCACTACCCCAACGTAAACACTTCAGGCTGACTGAAGGAGCAGGAGGAAGTACTGCGGACGTGGAGTTGCTTACGGAGCAAACTGTACAGTAACGCCATGATTAATTGCTCACCGCCACCATTCAAGATTTTGCAAAAGCAGAACAACAAATCCTTTTGTAAAAACTTGGAATTTCTACAGTATAAATGAATAAATATGAAAATGACTCGTCATCATTGTAAAAACAGATATAGACACTTCTTTATGAAATAGCTTTTAGTGATATTATGGAGTGCAATAAAGAGGTTTCCATCATTGAAAAAGACTCTTGTTTAATTAAAGAAAATTAGAATAACGCCTGACTGCAAAGTACAATACTTCATAAAAATCTGTATTGAATATTTACTGGTTCACAATTGCTTGCATGCTCTGAGGAAAGAGACAGAGGTTGAAAGTATTTTGCAGGTATTTACAGGATAACTTAAAAGAAGGATAATATCTTTGAACTGCAAGGCATTGAAAGGGTTTCCAGAGCCATTGAGAACACAGACATCTATGGACGTCCCTGATACCACAAAATGTTACAGGTAGGGAAATTCCTGTGTTTTCACAACCAGTCTCACCTACTGGCTGACCTGGTATTATCAATAAGGGCTCTTAATTGCTACACAAGGGAAAAATCTTTAAAGATCTAGAGATAAATATTGCCAGCACGGCTGTGAGGAATCTAAAGATCTTTCTGTACGGACACTAGATGTCAATGGAGAGACACTTCAAACCAGCTGCAACAAAGGGCTGTGCCACTGCATTCTCTAACAACAGATTCTTCTCTTCCTCTTTTCCTAATACAACTCTTTTGGGCTGATAGCCTTGGGAATTAAAGTCACAAAAAAACCTCAGGAGAGGCAGTGTACCTGGAACACCCACCCAACTAGTTTCTGACACAGACATGATTTAAGTTGTAGTGGAAGGCAGCAAGCATTTTTCAGCCTTACAAACCAATCAGTTTTTTGCTGAGACTGACAATGAGGGATCTAAACACGGTGAGGTGGCCTTATAATCCTCTGCCTCGGATGCTGAGACCACCTGTTTCCTTGAATGAAGACATCCAAGCTGCAGTCAAACATAAAATATTTTTTATAAAACTTAAGAACCTAAACTCAGTTGGAAAAAATAGCCTAACAGTAGGAAGTTTCACATCCCCATTATCCTCCCCTGAGATATAGAATCCTCTATCAACATTTCTGTAATGTATGCTAAAGCACAGCATGTGAAGAATAACAGAAAAATGCAATTGGAACTGCTTACTGATTTTCTCTGAAAACTGGTTAACTGAGCTGCGTGCTGTGCTGTAAGTTTAATTAGAACAAGTGCTAACAGCTGTAATAGAGCTCATAAAAGGGTTTTCAGAGTGAAGTATAAAATGTTGGGGATTTGGTGCATAAAGCTCATTTATTACTGTTGTAATTTACATTTAATACTGCAATTTTAATACTTGGAATTAGTCAACACACTGTGCTGAGCTGGTAAAATGAATTCCTCATGTACCATCCATTGCAGCGCTGCCCCGTGTTTGTGTTCGGCACTTCTGTGCGTGGTGTGGACCTGTGGGCACCCACGGGCAGGGGCAGGCACATAAACACTGGAACAGTGAAATGTGTTAATGGCTCGCTTCTTCCAGTTAACCGTAAAACAAGGCCGAAGAGCAAAGCCGTCGTGACTCCTGACTCGGCAAGGGATCAAGTGCTGCAAGAGGAGGGAGAGAGACGCTCAGCCCAGAGGGAGGCTCAAGGTGCCCCCACCCAGGGGAGATTAAACAAGACGGGGTGAGGGGATTATGGATTTGGGGTAAACCTCAGAGGTGAAGCTTTGGGAATAGCAATGGGTATTTTACAGGAAGATAATGAAGATATATGAGAAATGGGAAAAAGCCAAGGTGTGAGAAATGGTTAATAACATTCAATGGACAAAGGTGACAACAGAAGATGCAAAAACAGGAGCTGCAGCAGCAGCGATAGAGCGATACGTGTCTGAAGTGATCCATGGGATGGGCAGTGGGAAGTCGGGACCGCACTACGGAAATGCTGATAACCTGAACTGCGTCAGGGGGAAATGTGAGAAGATGGGGAGGGAAGGGACAAGTATGTACATACAGTAAAAGACAATCCCAGATTTGCAGGCAAAGACTCAAGTAAGAAATGAATTTCAGAGCTCTTTGTGGGACACACCCCGCAACTTCAACAAACTTGTTTGAACAGGTTCTGCTGGAAAACGCAGTTAGAAATTGATACTTCAGATTCAGATTAGTCGTTGAACAATGCACAGGTAGGTTAATTTTCTGTCTTCTCTTGAAACAAAACAATCCAAAACCCTTCTACTGTTATTGAGTAGCAATGCCCATGTACTGTACCACCGACGTAGCCATTCCCGCAGGGCCAGGGCTGTCCGGTGAGTGACTGGCTACCACGGGACACGCACAAAGGCCTCTTCCCACCAGCTCCCTCTGCCCAGAATTCACACCAACCTCACTGGAGAAGTTCTTCATGTGGTGTTTTCAGTGCTGGGGACAGAAACTAAAGTACAACCAAAGCGGGTACAGTTTTCACTGTGTATGCAAGAGAACCAAATGATGAGCTAAGTTCTTATTTCAGTATCCCCTGCTTACACATCAGAGTGCCGTCGCTTAGGGCTTCTCTGACGTGGAAACCATAAACTTTACATCTGCTAAGTAGCGTTGCTCAGGGTAGTTTAAGCAACATGGCCATCCCACCTGTCTTATGTCGCAGAGACTACTTTTATCTAGATTCATACACATGCCAATTTACGTCTTAACTATGACATGACTGATATTCAGAGATATTTCTTTTTATGTCTAGATAACGGCTAGGACAAATGTTTTACAAAATCAGGTATTTTCAAATTGATGTTTTCTACTGCCTGAAAAATTCTAATTGTTACCAACAGGATCAGTGTTTTCTGTGTTCATAAACTAAATTATGCCAATGAAAATCTGGACATTTATACAGATGTTTCTCCTAACTTGATACTTTGAGATTATCAAAAAACTCAGCAAAGTATCCGAAGTATCTTCCCAAGAATTATCTGAAATATCTTTGATGGATTAAAGGTAGTGGCAAAGTAACATATTTCAGCTAATACCAGTATTTGAATATATTTATTCAAAAGGCTGTTTTTTTTCTCCTGTCTTTGTATGAGTGATAGACAGTCCTGTACCATTTTTTGAAACACACAGTACTCGAGCTACTCACTCTGAAAGCTAACAAGTAAAATATATACTGAATCTTCATAGAATCATAGAATCGTTTAGGT
>NW_009596261.1:11995-28246 GCF_000690535.1 Cariama cristata | reverse complement strand
GGCCGGGGGGGGGAGCGAGAGCCCTAAGAGATACCCCAGCAAGGCCCAGGGGGCCGGAGGGGGTCGCTTACCTGCCCATCCTGCTGCAGGTGGTGGTGGAGGATCTGCGAGTGGGGCTGCTGATGCGGGGTCAGGATGTGCATGAAAGGGGTAGGGGGGTACGCCGCCGCTGTTGCAGGGTTGATGGGGCCGCCGCTGCCCAGCGCCGAAGGCAGGTTGAAGGAGGCTGCCGGGGTTCCAGTGTGAAATCCCTGCTTCTCGAAGGATTGCTGAGGAGGAGATGCGAATGACGGAGTAAGGGCTGGGAGCTGGGCAGCGCTCTCCTGCCTGGCAGCGTGCCCCTTCCCAGCTCTACAAGTCGTGGGCCTGGGAGTCAGTGTGTGTGGCAGAGGACGGACAGAGTCTCTGCCTATGGCCCTTTCTGGGCTTGGAATTGCTCTAAGCTGGGAAAGGTTGAGAATTTCCCTTCTCCCTGGCTGGTTGCTCCAAGGGGAAGAGACCTCACTGCCCAGGTAGGCTGTCTCAGAGCTGGGCTTCTGCTCCCCAGCAAAGGGGCACCGTCCTGGAGCACGCACCAGACACTAACCTGAGTTTTGGAGTAGACAGAGCCCGAGATGTCCGGCACTCCTGTATTACTGGATGTCACAGATACACCTGGGGAGAAGGAAAGGCAAGTGAGTGTTAGGCAGCAGCCACCGGTTCAACAGGAGCTACTGCTGCTAACGCCAGCATCAACTGGTGGAGAGCTCTAGTGGCCCAGCAGCCAGGTAAGTTCTGGAGACAGACCTCATCCTAGGGAGCAGGGTCTTGGCAAGGCCGAGCTGCAAAGTGCCCATATGAGTGTAAGTTCTTTTGCTCTGGACACGAGCAGTTTCTGAATGCCTCCAGGAAGAAATTTAGGGTCCTGCTGCCACCCAGAGAAATGCACATTCTTGAAGAGCCCAGAAAACAGCAACTCTGAGAAGAGCTAGGGGGGATGCAGCACAGGCAAGGAAACAAACTCCCAGCATGACACGGTGGCAAGAACAGCCCGAGAGCTCCTTGGATGTAAAATAGGCAATTGCATGTAGAGGTGATTCAACTGTGGGCTGGAATGGTTGGTGCAACGACTGGCAACACTGGCACACAACCCACATTTGAGGCTGGCTGTTTCTAAAAGGTGGTGGTATAGAGGAAAGCCTCAGCAATCATGTAAGGCCTAGAAAAAGTGTTGAAATGAAAGAGGTTTGAAAGACTCAGTACCAAGTGACCTGGTACAAAGCTGAAGTATCTTTGTGAAGAGAAAATGTGGGGCTCTAATGTAGTGAAAAAAGGCAAACAGGAATTTAAAGGCTGGAAGAGGGACCCAAATGCAGGCTCTTTGTAAGTCAGCCAGACATTAACCAGTGAAACCCAGTACCGAGACAAGTGGCAGATTCACAACCTTCTTGCATCTTTGCATCAAGGACACTTCTCTAGAAAGCATGCATCTGCCAAACACAGGAGTCAAACAAGCTCCCAGGCTCAAATCTGGAATAATGATTGTTCTATTGACCATATACAGGCAGTAAAAAAAAAAAAAACCCAAAAAACCAAACCACACAACACCAGAACACCACAAAAAACCAAAACCAAACACAAACAATTCAGCAGCTTAAGCTCTCTGACACAAGTCCAAGGCCCCAGCCATCTGACTGCTGGGCACAGAGGAGGGTGTGAAGTGTACTCAAACCCACTCCAGACCTGGATGCAAAACAAGCCTGGGCCTTTCCAAGGAGAATCAAGTGATCTGCAAGTTGCACCAAGGCCATTTTCCTCCCTTACTGCTGGAGGCAGTTAAGACAGCAGTCTCCTTACATGGCCAGCAAGATAGTGAAGAAGCCCTGCCACTGTCAGTAACTGCTGCTGAGAAAGATGCTTTGTCTGGTCTCTTACCAGTGCTGTATCCATGAGAGCCATAGCCACTGGGCTGCTGAAAAGGGGTTGCTGATGCGTTGACGCTGACATTCACACCATGCTGCTTGGAAGAGGTAGGAGCAACCTGCAGAAAGGATAGAAGCAGAGTGAGGAGAGGCTTTGCTGCGTTGCGCTCCTGCCCAAATCCCATGCCCTGCCTCTGGGAAACTCACAGGGAACACGGCGGGCCCGTATTGGAAGGTGCTGGGGAGCCCTGGTACCCCTGTGTAGTACGGCAGACTGGTGTAACTGTAGCCAGGAGGCAGCGCCGGGTTCAGGAACGTCTGCTGCGTGGTGTGGTGAGTCTGGGTCTGGCTCTGCTGAGGCTGAGCCAAAGTCGTTGCAGGAGCGGGGGAAGAGGCATCACCTCGGCCAAATTTTGTTAAATCACCTGCAACACAGGGGATGAAAGGAGACTGAAGAACACAGGTGTCAAATCCTGGCCCATTCCAGCTCTGCCCAAAGGTGACCCAGCCTTTTGATCAACAGTGACTTGAATCAATCCCCCTCCAACAGCTACTAAGGACTGCAGCCCTCGAAAGCCCTCAGACCATTGTATGCTGATAAGGCTAAGCTGTTAATTGCCCTCCTCATCCCCAAGAGGAGGGCTTCAGAGAGGAAGGGAAACCCACAGCAGCTAAGCTACAGTGCTGCACCGCCTGATGTCAGCCTACGATCCAGCACTGGATAAACCTGCCACTGGCCACCTGTGCAGCAAGAGAGCCCAGATGCTAGAGCTCTCCCGAAGCCCTCTCTGTGCATCCGCAGCAGCTCCTTCCATAGCCAGACTTGAGGCCAGGGCAGCAGCCTGGGGGCCCTGTCCTACCAGCAAACAGCTCTTCATTGAAGAGGAGAATCAAATATCTTCCAGTTGAGGATGCGTGAATGGCCCCTTTTTACAGCAGGGCTCACACCTCCCTCTCTCTTGCTGGTGGCACCGAATCAAACGCTGCTGCAGAGGCCCAGCAGCCTGCAGAGAGTACTCAGAAATATCGCTTCCTCTCTTCCCAGTCTGGGCATGAGGGCTTGGCTGCAGGGCTCGGAGAAGCTCCCTTTGCTGCTCTTTATGAGCACCTGCTTGGCTCTTCCATACAAACACTCTCCCTATTCAGAGCTCACACAGTAATCCAGTGAATTTCTCAGTGCTGCCCCAGCTCACAAGTCAGTCCAGGACAGTCACAAACATTAATTATCACTGATGCTAACTTGGCAAATTACGCATGCAGCAGTGCTGCACTCTGAGCTTGGTATTTCAGCCTCAGCATGCCAGGCAAAAGCACTTCCACACAAACAAGCTCCTGCTGATTTGTGGTGCTGGAAAAGGACTGATCCACAAAGTGTAATATTTCCTGAAGCATGTGAAAGCTCAGCACAACTGCTGCCCACTGCAGATCAGCAGTGTGAATAAATGCACCTATCAAGGTCAGTGAGAGACCAGCCACCCACTGGGCATTTGGTTTGAATTTGACAGGTCCTAAATGCCTTGTTTTCTTTCTCCGTGAGACTGTCACAGAGACAGAAAAACCTTAAGTTGCTCCAGATTTTGTTTCTTTGTATTTTTCCTCTAAGTGCTTGAAAAGCACTGCTTAACCCCCGCCTTACCACAATCTGAAAAGCAGTTCCCCAGTTTTACACCTCACAGATTCTTTCAGCCCTTCCTCGCTCCCTTTCCAACTGCCGCATCAACTCCTACTTGTCCACATCTTCCTGGTAACATGCCCTGACATGACTGGACGATCAAAGGAAAGTCAAGAATTTAGCTGCTGAGAAACATGCTCCAGACCAAAGGCGTGCAGGAGGCTGGTGCAGACATAGCTCCAGTGGATAAGGGCACAGGAAACCAGTACGCAGCAGCACAAACACCTGATGGGGTATGCAATCAGAGCAGTCTTTTTCCCTACCAGAGTACGGATTGCTGCTCAGGCTGCCATCTCTTCCAGTCAGCGGGGTGGTTGGAACGGGATGCTGTAGTAATCCTGAAGGATAAAAACAAAAGGAGAAGTTTTTATGAGCTCTGTCCAAAGATGCAAAGCAGTATTTCTGGGAAAAGAGGAATTTCTGGATTGCAGCCGCTAGATATGTTGGAGTATTGCAGTTCAATCAGCCACATCAAGGCTGATTATAGCCTACAGCAACCCCAGGTTTTTGTAGCATGCACCATCCCCCTCGTCTGGCTATTAGAAGAACCAGGTAAGGTCTACTGGTATGCAGTCCTTGAACTGCCTGGACTTTTCCCTCCACTACACAACACAACAGACATATGTATCGCTAAATAAAAGTCATTTTCATAAAAGTATTTAGTCACTGCCTCTTTCAAGGATCAGAGGCAAGTATCTACAACAGCTCATCCCACCACCGTGAGGAAAAACAGCTCTGCCCACTGTAGCTCTCACATTCCCTAGCCTCACCATCGATACCGCTGGCTGAGTAACTAGTGCTCTTAACTCAGAGCAACCGATTAACTCCTCACTATTGCCATGGAGAGGTACATCCATTGAGCACCCTGTTTTGCCAGCTCTTCAGGACTACCTCATCGCCCGACCTGCCTGTACACCCAACGCACGCAGCATCAGCAAGCTGTTAGACCAGTGGAAGTTGTGTGTCCATGTCAGTCTTCAGTACTCACCAATGGGAATCTCGTCTGGAGCATTTGCAAGTCATCATATCCATACACCTGTGGCTAGAAAAAGAGCAGGAGATGATGTTAGGGACACAGACTAAAGACATTTACCTAATTTTAGGTTAAACATTTAGATAAATGTGAGATAAAGGCAGAAGCAGCCGATCAGAGGCTACACAATTACCTAGGCACAGGCAGCCAGCATTCACCACCACAAGACTGATACAAGAATGTTTTTACGAGCTGCTCAAACGGAGAGTGAGCATCAACACCTAGCACTGCTGCTCCAGACCACAAAGGCACTTGACAATTTTCCTTGAGAAACTATTCCAACACGGAAATCTGTCCTCACCTTCAGAACAGGGCTGTGACACACCCCTAGACTTTGTGGCACTTGCCACCCTTGTTCTGACACCCTTTGTCATACCATGTTGCTAATATAGCTCCACATTTTGATGAGCCATTCTCTGACCAAGGGCTGTTGCTCCCCAAAGGTTGGGGAGGCTGTAGAGAACAGGCAGACAGAATCTGCTCCGGGGTGATCGGAATTACAGACATCTACCCCCACAGGCACATGGATTTCCTCTGCTACTGTTTTATGGAAAACAGCAGGTCCAAACTCTTCCCATCCAAGGCAGTCCTGCTGGGCAGGCACTACAGTTTTTTATTTCTGTACTGTACTACGGAGTTAGGAGGGACCTGGTGACATGACATGGCCGCAAAGTTGGTCGTCCCACTCACCGGATAGGCATGTAGCAACCCTGGAGCCATGATGTATGGATTAGGCAACAATGGTGGGACTCCAGGAGGGAGATTGGGAGGGGCTTTTCCTGAAAAAGGAAGAGAAAGGGAAAGTTCCACACTGAAGTAAACAGCAGAAGCTGTCTCTCTTAGCCCCCACACCCTCCTCCTGCTTAGCAGTACCCAGGAAAGTACCTGATGTTGTTGCAACAGAGCTGCGAGTCGAGGCCGTCACTGTGGAGTTACTACTGAGGCTGAGGCCCAGGCTGCTGACACTGCTGAGACTGGATGAAACGCTTACGACTGGCGGGGCAGCTGACACTGTGCTGGAGGAGGTGGAGAAAGTGCTAGCAGAAGAATGGAGGCTTGCTTCACTCTCCACACTTGTGTGCTACGGAAGGAAGGGAAGACAGTTAGGGGACCAGGCAGATATAACTGAGTGCAGAAATACTGCAGAACACTGTCTACGCAAAATATTGTGCAGCTGTGTCTGCACTCTGATGTTCCCGAGAGCCTGCAATGAACTCGGCTGCTGCACGCTACAAAGAAACCTGGTTTGCATCTGGCTTAAGCCCAAAGTCGTGATAGCAGCCAACCTCTAAAGCTTCCAAGCCTCTCACTTGGCTGTGTCCTAACATGTCTGTCTGCTGGGAGAAGCAAGGCTGAACACCGCAGTTGTGGCAGAGATTTATTCTGCTGCAGAAGCCAATACCCAGGGAGTCTGTACTGCAGGACCTTCACCAGTATATACGTTTTAACAGCGACACTCCATCAGCTACCAGTTTGCTCTGACATCTGGCTGCAATCCACAGCACTTTCAAGAGCTGCTAAAGGCTCAAAAGAAGCTGCTGCTATGTCCAAAACAGGCAGGGTGTCAAAAGCCTCGAGCCAGAGGTGCGCAGACAGTGTTCTGAGATAACCTTCTGTCCTCTCTCCTCACAACATCCAAACTCCAGCAGGACAACCAGCAGCCTGGCAGCTCCTGTCACAACTGCAGATCCCACCGGCCACACACCCAAGGTCAGACACCCCAGCAGACCTCTCCAAGCCAAGCAGAAATGGGGGTACACAGCACTAGAGCACACCTAGACTCACCAGAAGAGTTGAAGTTGACGTTCGCCCAGAGGATGTGGATGAGGACAGACTGTTCTGCTGGGTGGGTAACGTACTGCAGGAGGAGGAATAAAAAGTTGTCAAGCCAAGGTGCAAGGGTCACCATTAGTAGCACCAGGCCAGATCCCATTCCCCATCTTCTCGGATGGGATGAGTCAATCTCAGTCTTCCCAACTGCACGAGACAGACTTCTCTAGAAATCCACCCACCACGCTTGCTCACCTGCTGAGTTGGGCGGTGGTTGTACTGGGAAGTTCCTCACTGTGGCTCAGGCTGCTCAGAGCTGTTGAGTGTTGGCTGGCTGTCGTCAGCAAGGACGACGCAGATACCCCATCGTTGAGAGGTGTGATACTGGGAGCAGAGGGGGAATCTGATTTCACTGCGGGGCCTGTAGCACCTGCGAACAAAATCTTTGTGTTAGGGGCAGCTGCTAGCAGCTCCTGGAGGGTAATTCAGTGGTGAGGATCAGCAAAGGTGCAGCTAGAGGAGCAGGGAGATCTGGGGCTTCCCTCACTGCTGCCCACCAGTTACACACTTGTGACAGCGTGTGTTCTACGTCTCACTTTACCCCAACATCGCCATCAGCTCTGCAAAGAGCTTCAAGACCTACAGATGATGTGCCTTTCACACACAAATCAGAGTAAATTGTTGTCATCAGGGAGTGACTCATCAAGGGTCTCATGGATCCATCAGCAAAAAGCTGAACATTTCAAAGCAAACAAATAATCTGAGTGGCAGCAATTAGTCCAGCAGGGAAAGAATTTGCTATTAGCACAGATAAAGCTTTTCATCCAAAGCAAAGCATACAAACAGTACAAGAGACTCAGGACACCTACTGTACTGACAGACTCTTACCTTCAACGGCCTGTGTGGTTTGTAATGGCGTGGGTTGTACAGAACTGAAACCATTCTGAGGAAGAAGAGAAAAAAAGAGTACTGAGCATTGCAGCTGCTCATTTCCAGAGGCAGATCTAGTGTCATCTCCCTCCATACTCCCTCTTCAGTTGTGAAAAAGGTGTGCTACCAACATATGTCACCAGACTGCACTGGGGTCAGTCCCAAGCTCAGCTAGCCCAGCGCCAGCATGACCCCCAAACACATATTTGAGAAAGCAGCACAAGAAGTTTCTCTGCTGCTGGTGGTTAGACTGGCTCAACACCCTCAGCCCAAATTCATTAGCCAAAATCGACGTTACTGAACTTGTGTGCAGCATGCAAGAATCAAATCCTTAAGACAAAACTAAATCCTTAGCCCGAATGCCACTCTGCAGCAGGGTAGTTATGCATGACATGACACATGGCCTGCAATCAACTTAACCGCTGTTAACCCCACTGTCCCAGCCCCAGGTAAGTAACACAACTAAGGGCTCTGGTAGCAGCCAGAAGAAAGCTCTCATGAGAGTCCACAAGCCACGTGGTGAGGCTGGAGGATAACAGAAACACTTGATAAACCACTTAACTTCCCCTGAAACAGTGCTTCACACACTATGCTTACTCAGCACAAAGGGCGAGCAAAGCTGTATTCCTACCTTAGCCTGGGTTAGATCTTTCTGGGGCGAGGAGGAGATTGAATTTGGGTATCGCCTCGTCTGGGTGGATCTCTGTTCGTACAGTGGTCCCTGAGCGCTGTTCTGGGAGGTAAAAGTTGCTGTCTGTATTGTGCCGCTCTGGTAACCAGACTCCTGGCTTTGATTGGACGAAATTGTGGATGAAGATTCACTACAAAGGGAAAAAACACACAAAAACACACACACAAAAAACCCTTTACATTTTCCTCCAAAACAGCCCTGCTGTAAGCTGCTGACTCAGACTGTGGGTTCTTCATTTCACATCTTCAAAATAAAGAGCCCCAAGCATCAGCCTAAAGGCACCACACGAAGCAGCCAAGCAAACGAAAGAGAGAAAACATACCCAGACAAGGGCTAGCCTGACCACAGCAGGATGCTGGCACCTAGCTGCAGCCTTGCCTCACACACTGCTGTGCTCTAGGTGGTATTTCATAAGCTGCCACTACTCAGGTCCCAGCACTTAAGGGCCTGGCCAGACACTAAGGGTAAGCCCAACAGAAGACAGAAACACTTCATTTTGGCAAGGCATCATCACCATAGATACACCTACTCCACTGTGTCCCGGTTTGCCAGGGAAAAAGCAGGACAAAGCACATAGAATCTGTTCACCAGGGACAAGGAGCAGCTGCGCTGTGGATTCCTTTCCTGTGTTTCCAGCAACACAGTTCAACCGCAGCAGGAAATGTCTGCTTTCTGTTTAAGTACCACAGGTCAATCAGTCATAGAGTTGCCTGAATGAGTCTGCTGGAGACTTATGCTTTGCTGTTGCATACGTTGTCCCCCCTTTGTGACCACGGCACAGTCAGAAAGGGTCTACTAGTATGCAGCATAACTAAACTCCACAGGACCAGCTACCTTCCAAAGCTACCCGCTTGGATTAATCGTTCCCTTCCTCGCGCCTTCTCCTCACCTAGCCGTGCTGGTGTACAGGCTGCTCTGAGACTGGCTAACGGCGGCACTTGTTGTGGGCGTCGATTCGTACTCCGCGAGAACAGGCTCTGAACCAAACTGTAGTGCCCCAAATTGCAGGTTTAGCCCTGAGATATCCGCTGAGCCAGGCATTTCCACTGCAAGCGCTGGAATCTGCAAGGGAGGAACAACAGAAAGTGTCAATCACACCCTGGGATCAGCACAGAAAATTACTTTAGTATCCACATTTCCCAGCACACGATGGTAGTCACAGGCTTGCACCCTCTTCATTACACTGCTCAACCCAGGCAGGCAAGCTTTTCTCCATCACCCCCCCAAACACTCAATGCTAACACCAGGAAAGCCAAGCCCAGCCCTTCCCTCACCAGCCCAAATTGATTTTTCTGCAGCTCTAACATAACACAACACCTCCTTCCCCACCATCGATCTGCACCTTTGATGTTAAGGATGCTTTTTTCTTTTGCTGCTTCAGCTTCTGCTGTGCTGGCTGGGGACTGGAGGACTGGTTGTCCGAGGACCCTGGGGACATCTGGGGAACAGGATTGGTTTTGCTGGGCAGCGGTGAGGAAGGGGGTGCCGGCACGGTTGTAGAGGCAGTCACCACAGGCTGTTTCTCCTGCATGAACACTTCTATCATGGTTGAAGTTGACGTGAAGGCCTGACGCTTGGTGAAAGGACTATGCACGGAAGAGTCTGTTGGGTTCTTGAGATCTACCGAGGGAGACAGAGTTAAGTTAGCAGGATTTGTTTTCTTAAAATCAAATCAAGTTCTGACACTTCTCAGCATCAAGAAAAATAAAGTCATTTCACACCATGACTCCTCCTGGAGCCTGTTAAAAATCGGAGAGCCGGAAATCCCAGCATCTCCACTCCTAGCCTTGCGCTCCCACCACCATCGACACTGAGCCTTTTAAGCCCTTCTCCCCTCAACTGCTTCCACCATCTCTACAGGACAAAGCGAGCTTGCACAGCAGAAGTCCTCCGTCCTCCTAGAGAAGCTGGACTTGAGAGTCCCTTGTGTGGAGGCAATGTATGTCAGAGTCCTGCACAGACCTGACGCTGCTTCCTTCCCCCTCTCTGCCAACACTGCTGCATTTCATTGTCTGTTCTTTCCCCTGCAAGTACTGGGTACCCACCCTCCAAGCAACACCACTGCTCCGGGCTGCCCACCCTCAGGACTCTGCACAACTGCACCACCACCCTTTTTCACCTAAGCCTTACTGCAGCTTATTAAAAAAATAGCTCCTATTCTATGACTCTCCTCTGTGGCTCCCTGTCTGAAAAGATCAGGAGCTGCCAACACTGACTGTTACTAGGACAGGGCTCAATCTTTCTTCAGCTTAGATTTGAACCAGAGCCATTTCCTTATAGCAAGAAATAAAATGCACAAGCTGAAAGAAATGGCACTAGTACTCAACCACAGCAGGGCTTAGCATCTCATCTGAAAAGCAGGAGCCTCTGTTAATCACTGTTTATTCCCTCCTGCCAGCCCAGAGGTAGAGTTACTTCTTGGCATTTAACAGTCACCAGAACTGCATTCCTTTAAAAGATAACATCAGGGCAGCAGTGAGATGAGATTGGCACTTTCGTTGTTGGTATTTGCAAACTACTCTCCAGATGTGCCCACTTTCAGACCCCTTCTCTGTTACACGGCTTTACAGTATGCAGAACTACTTCCTCCTGGTGTGAGGGTCTCGGGAACATCAGCTCCCTGGCCCCAAAGCTGCCTGGAATGACCAAGTGGCAGACGGATTCAACTGCTCTAAGCATAAAAGGAACAGGGAACACTCACACGCACTATTACATTTTATTGTCACAGACTTGCACTCATGATTCTTTTAATTTCTCCATCACAGTTGGCTCGGTTGTGAACTTCTGATCTGGCCCTCCACCAAATCCCTCAATAGCGCTGCTTGCAGCGCATTTCTGCAGTTCTGGGACAACATGCTCCCTTTTGGGAAGCCATGCTGCTTTTCCTTACCATACTGCACAAGAGACGAGGTCTGCGTAGTGGATCCCATGTCCCAAGAAGAAGCAGTGGTGCTCCCACCAGGCTGGGTGTGCTGAGCAGCCAGCTGAGCCAGAGCCTGGGCCGTCTTGAACTGCTCCAGGAACTGAGAACCCGTGGTACTGCTGCCTTTGGCCTCCCCGACATCTCCAAACCCTTTCCCCAGCATGCTTACCTGCAATTTCAGCAATGAAATAACAAAGTCAACACCTCCCTTAGCTTGGAACTTGGCTCAGAGGACAGATACATCTCTTAACATAAGCCTGAATGCACTGTACCCTGGTGCTTCTCACTGGGTGCCTCAGCTTAACACTCTTGAGCTCCAGATACACACAGACACTGTTGGCAAAGAGAGCTCATACCTCTCTTGCAGCCTTTATTGCACGTGAGTGCAGGTACACTTATCTGTTGCCCAACCCATAGCATTTTACAGTGTCATGAAGGCTTACAAAGGAAGTTAACAGATAGGATCTTTAAAAATGTACTAAATTATTCACGTGCCTTCATGCCTTCAGTTGTGCTAAAAAAGACAACCACCAGGAGAACCCGGCTTTATAGTTAAGGTGGTTTTGAAAATCCTTCCTGAACTCTCTCACCATTAAGTGCACAATTTTTATTTCTTTTGCTGAAGTTACACAAAGAAGCACTTGCCCAGGTCTGCGCACATCCCTGATTCAGATTCAATGCCTCCTTCCTTCACTTGTCAGTAGACACCAGCATTTCAACCCACACCAAACTCCCAACCAGTTCCACTTCTCGAACTGTTGAATTTGCAAGCCTTGGACTGCAAGAGTTTTTCCTTTCCTCTGAGCAGGAAAGAAGCATGTGCTGCAACTCTGACAAGGGCAATGGTGAAGGAATTATCCCAATTATTTCTAATTAAGCAATGGACTGCATGCCTCTGTATTTAGAACAGACTGGCAAATCACCCAGGTGGACGACTCTGCCACCCAGAAAGCAGCGAGCAGGTGTCAGAACTCTATTTCCCATATTGCCCAAACGCAGACAGAGAGCATCAGGGAAACCAATACTTGCCAAAACCCACACACTTGCGGAGACCAGTATTTCCTTACCATACTGTGGTGAGAGAAGGAGTTACCAGAAGCAGGCTGGGATATAGCACTCTGCTTGGAATTGCTGAACACCAGTGGCTGGGCCAAAGAAGGAGCTTGAGATGACTCCAGGTTTGTTGACTCATTCTCCATAGAAGAGGGCGTCTTTCCTAGCAGGACTGCAAGATCGATTCTGGGTAAAGAAAGAAGATAACCCACTGAGGTTAACACGTGTTCTGTCACACCCCTCACTGATTACAGTGGTATTCTACCTTCAGCCTCACAATTTATAGCTTAATTTACAAATTGAATGAACCTGCAGAACACTAACTCACAACTGCCAGCAGCAACCTCAAAAGGACAGAGGCCAAGCAGGATCCTACATGGCCTTCTATTTTAAAGCATGTTTTCCATTAATTTAACACAGCAAAATCCTCTCAAATCTGAAGAACCAGCAGCAGAGCCTAGGAAAACTCTAATCCAGGATTAGAACCAGGGAATTCCTAACTCAAGTTTTCCATTTAAATCCACCCCATTTTATTCAGAACTGCTGCATTTTAGCTAGCTGGCAAGGTTTAGCCTGCGATGGCAAATTGCTCTGGGACTTGTGTGCCATTTCCCCCATGTAAACAGCATCGCCATGGGCTATCACCTCTGTCCAGCTGTGATTGTCACATTCTCAGCAGGCAGAGGCACTGAAGACACATTAGAGGCAGTGAAGATCTTTGTCTCAGACAGCTGAAAGATTAAAAAAAAGAAAAAGAATCCAAAAGTGAGAACAGTGTCTCGGGACTGCAAGTAAAACACACAAACTTTACGACAAACAGTCACAGAAAGATTCAAGTAGTTACAAGTGTTTAGACTTAAACTTCTCTAACATTTGGCTCCCATCAGAATCAGCTTCTATTTCACTTGTTTCTTCTCAGTCAAGTGCACAAATCACCTGCCAGTGGGAAAAAAAAAAAAACAAATCCTTCTACAAGTTTCCCGTAGTCCACAGATCCACTAGGGCTGCTGGGGTCTTAGACAGGTGCTCTGAACTGATGGTACACCGCACTGATCTGCAAAACCCACTGCACAGCTGGTGCAAGCATTGCTAGAGAAGTCAAAGAAAAAAAGCTTCAGACCCACAGTTAAGCTTCCGATGATCCTGGCCTCACCTGGATGATCTGACCAGAGACCAAAAGATCTACTTCAACTATGGAAGGGAAAATAACATTACTCAAAAACGAATGAATGAAGGGGAGGTTTAATGATCACCTGTGATTTAGCCTGGAACATATTTGAATATGAACAGCTTTTATTCCAGACTGAGGAGCTGCAAGCAACTAAAACGCAAGAATTTAAAAACAAAATCAGGAACCCCTGGGAGCATATCACTCACACTGAAGGCAAGAAGGGCTATCAAAGCCTCTCTTCAAGCAGAGACCTGACTGAACAGACACAGAAGCTGCTTACATCTCCAAACACAGCATCCTTCACATGGTGCCTGGAAAGCAAAAGCTTTCCCTTTGTGCCCGTTCTGTAGGCTTAGCAACAATGAACATGCAAAACTAATACTACTACTAGAAAAGTCTAACCCTGCTCCCATCTGCAAGAACAGAAGTTCTCCCTTGATTCTGAGAGGGACTGAAGCTCATTTCAGAAGAAACTGATACAGAGGCATTAAAAGCAGGTGATAACAGCATCCATTCTCCCCTGAAGGAGACGCCAGGTAGAGAACAAAAAGCAGCGAGACACGCCAAAGAGTAAGTCAGAAGCTGAAGTCAAGAGCTGCTGCTCAATCCAAACCATAAGGACCAGCAGAGTCATGTGACACAGGCTTGAAACTGCTGCTGTCTCCTCCACGGCATGTGGTGTGGATCAAAGGCAAACCTTTCCAAACTGCCACTCCACTGGAGGAGCCGAGCAAGAATCTCGTATGGAGTCAGGCCAGTTTATGGAAGAATTCAGTCGTGCAATTGCAGGAAATAAGACTCAATGCTCTGGGAGATCCCTTCCTGTCTTGGGCTCCTATGATGAACTCTACTACACATGTACTTTAGAAGCAGTGATGTTTACTTATTCATCATAGCTCCTGGAATTGGGAGTCTGGCTTGAGCTAAGCCCATAGTTTGGGGAGGATGGGCTTCATGCTCCTCTCGTAGCTGTGTGTGGACAAACAGGACAGCAGCCACACGGCAGACGCATGGAGGAGAGGGGTTTGAGGAGTACCTACATCTTCATTCCAGTCCTCCGTGCCCCATTCTTCTGTTGCTGCCCTCCACGCACCTACAAGGATAACAACAGGTAGAGAAGTTACGCGTGCATCAAAGCTCTACCTCCAAAAGTCAGGGAAGCACTGGGGAGCTTTGCAAGCAGCTGAGAGGATTTCTATTTGCCAATAAGACAAGTTAAAGCAGTCGACCCCAACCCACGATTCCTGGGCAACGTACTGCAATGGGATTGCCTCTGCCTTGCTCAGGCAGGCTAGGTTGAAAGAGAGGGACCGACCATAGCTAGGGCAATGCACACACCCCGACACCAAAGAAGGAAGCTGAGCTTGGCAAGGAAGCCCTGGCATCGTCCCCAGCCTCCTTTTGCCATTTTCCTGATTTCCCCTCGTATCGCAGTAGCTGCAAGTTTCCGCACCCATGAGCAGTTAGTGTTACCCCAGCAGCTCAGACAGAGCACCTCCTTCACGGGCTTCCTGCCAGCTCTTGTGCAGGACCTCACCACCCAGTTAAACCTGAAGTTTCTATAAACCCCAGGGACAACTGAACCATTCACATGGTTTGTCTTATTTCCTCCCTCCCCAAAAACCATTGAAACCTCACTGCACCAGGACCTCCTGTCCACAGGCAAATGGGAATCAGAAAGGAAAATTCAAGGGACTACGCAATTCCCACATTTTCTGTGACCAATTTCAGAGATACGCTCAAAGTGAGTAGCTTAAAATATCAGGGAGAAAAGCACAATATTTCAGCCGCAATCCACCACAGTGCAATTTGTAAGAGAGCAAAATTTACTGGAAAAAGTTTTGCCTGGCCGCACCTTCAACTTGTTCCGTCCTTCACTTCCATCACAGTTTAACCTAAAGTACTAACTTTGAATATTACTTGATGACTTCCGAATCCATTAGACAACTTAAAATTTGGTGTGGGAGGACAGCGGGAGCCTTCTACATCCCAAAAAACTCAGAGCATAAAAACAGCCTCGTTTTGCGCAGCTTGTTTTCAGCCCATGCAAACCAGATCAACAAAATCCAACACAGCCAACAGGGTTAATCCTGGAGATATTTACAAGGACGGAACAAGTTGGCATCAGCCCTTTTATAAGCTGAAAGCCTTTTACAGCATAAAAACATAGCACATGGGGAATGAGAAACATTGCGGATCCTTCTGCAGGACACAATCAAGCTTGCTGAGATTTTGAGGGGGAAGAACACAGCAGATCTTCCCATATATACTTTAATTATGAGGCCAAAACATCCAAACAACTGCTTATCTAGCAGCAGGGGATTTAGTGCATGAAATAAGTATATTATCAGTGAATTATTCTTTTTCCTTGTTGTTTTGATGAGCGTTTTGTTTTGCCTGATAAGTTGAGCCAATTCAAGAAGTCTTCCTAGATTTTTTTTTTTTTGTAATATTCAAATTAGAAATACAACACAACTTCTGTGAATGCCATGAATCTCAAGGCACACTACTCTACCCGCTCCTCTGCAGCCAGAAGCATCAGGAGGAGTTCAACACATTCAACGCAAAACACACCTGGGGTTTAAAAACCCAGATTCCACCATTCCTTAGATTATTTTTTTTTTTTGGTGCCCTCACAGCAGTAGCAGGAAGGCTCCTTTCCAGATTTTCACGGATCGGAAAGATCCTACCAGCTCAACCCTTACCCAGTAGGTGAAGTGGGAGCTGTAGATACCTGGGTCAGCTGCAGTTGGCAGGAGAGAGCAGGAAGCCAGGAGAGTTGCCCCAGGAAGAGTTTGTGCATGTAGAAACATGGCACAGGGCTTTCTTAGTCTTGGTCGCTTGGGAGAAATGAGAAGGAAAGCAAAGCAGCACAAAAAGCAGAAGGAAATCCTGAAGATGAAGAGCATGATGGGGCTTTCCTGGCAAGCCTACTTCTTGAGTACCAGACACCTATTCAGCATGGCATGTGCTCCTTGCATACCAAGGGACAGATGGAAAACCGAAGACCCATGATGTACAACCAGGCATTTGCCAGAAATGGTCCAGAAAGCTTTCCAACGAGCACAGTGTGCTTAGTTTTTTAAAGAAACTGAGCTTATCGCTCT
>NW_009596261.1:0-11964 GCF_000690535.1 Cariama cristata | reverse complement strand
GCTCTGCCGAATGGGAGAGCCGCAACACAAGCAATGCCCTGACAATTCTAACACTATTTCAGAAATGTTGTCTTCTGAATGGCAATCTCTCCTCTCTGCTTTAAGAAAGCCCTTCAAAGAGCTGCTGGTCTTGAAGCTCCTCAAACCAGGAAAAGGGGGAAAAAAAAATTAAAAGTCAATGTGCATTTGCAAATACAAATGTGCTGAAGAAAAAAGTCCCATTGTGTCTTCAAGACTTTTTTTTTTTGGCCCCCCCAATACACGATCTCTTCATTTTAAACTGGGAGATGAGCAACCAGCTTGCTCCTCCCACAGCCCATCAGGCAGTCTGCCACTATCTCAATGACTGCATACATGCTCTGATGCCCCACCCCAGAAGGGTGACAGACTCAAAACCCTCCGCTCTGCACCTCAAAGGAATGTAAATCCAAAGCCAAAGCATGGCAAAAACACAATGGCAGCACTGGAGCAGATGGCCTTGTGCTGCCTGCAGGAGTTAAAGATTAACCCAGAGGTGAGAACCAGGAGATGCTCCAAAGCAACAGAAGCACTCCAAGTACGTCTGCCTACAGGCCCCTGCAAAAGACACTCCACAGCCTCAACCCTCCTCCTCCTGCCCTGGCCTTCAAGAGCAACGTGGCAGGTTCCTCCAGAATGGCCTTTAGCCTTGACTTCCAGACCTCAGGTTACATGGAGGAGACGTTAGTCAAACATGATTTTGGCCTGGTTACGGACACTGATAGGATTCAGTAGGTATAAGGCAAACTGGATCATCTCATGGGTGTCTCTTGGCTTCATAAGGCATAAAGGTGTAAGAGCAGGGAATAAAGCGGCCAGGCACTGAGCAGCTTTGCCATCAAGCATCCCGGTCATCTCAAAAGTCACCGTGATCTTCAACTGCAGGGCAGGTCTGTTCAGGTGAAGAGCAGCAGCCAGGCAGCAAGAGCGTGCCAAAGCAGCCATGGAGCGCATTGCTCACCCAGAGGCAGCCATAAGCAGAAGCAAAGTGCTGAGACAGTTTAGCCAGACTAATTCCCCTTGCAGCAGTGTTTTGTCCCTGAGCAGAAACATAGCCAGGAGGTCAGTGAAGTGATCCCTGCAGAACCGAACCGTTGTGCCGAGGAAATGGCACGGGACAAAGGCAAGTCACAGCTTTCTGGATGCGAGACAAACAGAATACGATGAAGCTGCCTCACGCTTCCTCCCCTAACTTGAGATACTCTGTCATCAGTGCTGTGGACACGCAGCTGCTTTGGGTACCAAGAAGCAGTGGCTGAAGTTAAAATTTACATAATCCACAAGAATTTGGGTTAACCTCTCTCAATTTATATTCAAAGTGTCAGCATTAGTAAAAGCACAGTCAGAACAAACGTCAAATATTCATTAAAATGAACACATTAGGAGAGAGAAGAGTGACATATCCACAGATATTTCAGTTTTTTTTAAAAAAAGAGCTATAAAGTAAAGGTATCCGGGGCAGTTAGTGCACCTGGATGTATCGTACCAGGAGCAGTGTCAAATTTTCGGGGATAATTTGACCCCTCACCCCCAATGAAATCAAGTCCTGAAACAACAAAAAAAAAGAAAAGAAAGACAACCAGTGAAATTTTGACTTAAAGTGAAGGTAAGTTTCATTGCCCCCATGTACACCAGTCAGATTGTACCTGTGGATATTGTTAATTTAAAGAGATGCCTGTGGCTACCAAAATGGAAACAAAACGACCACGCATGACACAGGTGAACAGCATAGTTGCACGATAAACTTTACAGCTGTGTTGTAGTACTAGAGCAAGTTTCAGTTGTTCTGTCAGAAAAATCTTCAATTCCCCCCAACCACACTCTAACCCACTTTGTTCCACGATTCCACAAAACACCAACACAGAAAAAAAGCCAAAACAACCCACACAGAAGCCTGTTCAGACTAGACGGTTCAAACTTCCAGCACGTAGAGCTCATCCACTCCCATTCCTTTTTCCTCCAGAGACAAGCATACCCATTGCACTTAACACATGCCTACACTACTCCCTCCGGTATTTAAAACTCCATTTCTCTGTTGGCAAGAAGATGATCACTCAATCTGCTAGTGTTTTACAAAACCATGCTTAATTTTTTCCCCTTTCAAAATGGCCCTGGAAAAAACAAAAAACAAACACCAAAACACAAACCAACCAAAAAAACCCCTACACTAACATTGTGCAGTAAAAGGTATCACAGTTTACAGTACTTTATTTCTCTCTTTCCAAATATCAGTTTTTCAGCAAATACAAGAAATAAACAAGTGGTCTAAAGCAACATTAATATGCTTGTGAATGCTTCTCATAACCAAGATGTTGTATTTACTTGAATGCTCAAAAATCATGGAAAAATAGTTTTAGTTTAGTGGTGTAAGATTGCTCCATAAAAAAAAAAAAAACAACTCAAAACCAATCACTCACTCTTAAAAACTCACACAAATGGACTACTTACGATTAAGGATTGTCCCTTGCGACTCAGTCCCGTTATCACACTGCAAAATCTGAGTTCACTTGTGTCTTACAATAGTGTGCATACTTGAAACAAAAAAAAGTACCATTTTTCCAATGCAAGAGAATGTGCAAGGGCAGATCGGTGTTCACGAACTACCCAGTTCGTGAAACATTTGCTTCAAACAGGGAAGCGATGAAGATTTCTTTTCAGCTCGCTTTCTGTAACAAGGTCTCATCCTACAGCAGTTTGAGCAAGATGACCATGAAAGAGAGAATGTTCCCCATACCGAAATCAAGAGTAAGACATCTGAACTCAAAGTAATATTATCTGAAGGATGCACCAAGTATCAGGAAAACTTGCATGTGTTTATCACACTAGTTTATAAAAAAGACTTTTCCAAAGAGGCAGCATGGTTTCTGCTCGAAAATAAATGGAGGCAAGTGTTCCTTTGCCTCTTTCGGGCAACAGCATACACAAGCTCACACCAGAACAATCATCCAGCTCCCAATTTCCAATGTGGTCACTCTAACACATGCAAAGGCACCTCTGGGTGCAAAGAAACAGGGTCACTGAAATCCATCTCTGAACCAACAACCCGTTCCTCCATCCCTGAGCCAAAGACCTGCCAGAACCTCCTCACTGCAACTGGATGGACACAAAATCCACTTACCCTCCAAATACAAAACAGCGAACACACTCGTGAAGACCACTTACTTGTGCCATCATCCGGCTCAAAGCTGCCAGTGTTGTTCCACGTGTTGTTGTTGCTATTTCCGTAATTCTCATCCGTGCCAGCCGGCTCGGCATAGTCAGCTGGGTTGAAAGTTCTGTAAGAAATATGAGGATGGAAATTTTTACTCCCTCTCCCTAAGCATTTTAAAAGCAACTGTTTTTTTCAGACCATGACACATCTCAGTCTTAACAGACAGTTCTCCCAGCAGAGGGATGCTTGAGCTACACCAGCCATTCCAAATTTAAGTTAGTATGATGCAGTTTTGTCTTTATTAGCAAAAAAAGGAAAATGGGAACACAAATGACTGATGCGAACAGTACTATTCATGCACAAAGACTTTTATTTCTGCTGTGGTTTGTACCACTGAAACTTACCCCATGCCTTGGGCAGAAAATCTTCCCCCTCGCCTTCCAGAGCCACCTGTAAAATATACACACATGCACTGCTGAGCATCTCCCCTGGCTCTGCATCACTGGGAAAAGAAACATTTGAACAACATATGGAGTTCTGATGCCCAAAATATGAAAGTGGTGAGGATCCTCCTGAGTTGATGGGATTTCCAGCAGCGTCTTTATATGTATGGGAATGACCTCAGCTGGCTGGCAGCATAATTAGCAATGCATGATTCCAGGCTCAGATGAGGTTTCCAGCTGGCACAAACCATAAGTACCGGACCCCAGATTCTGATTTCTGCAGTGTGTGTCCTAAGCAACAATTCCTGAGCAGCACAGATTTTGTGGAAAAAGGGAATTTCTGCCGCTCAGTATTTAAAAACCAAGCCAAGGGTTTGCACAGCAATGGTGCTCACAGATACATACGCAAGAACAAGGAGCATTCACATTCTGTTGCTAACAAGCAATTGCCTCACCTGCCAAATAATCACCTTACCTTTTTTAACTTCCCATCTCTGCACAATAAAGCCCTATTTTTTTTCCAATTCCATGGATGGGATGGAAGAACTAGACACTGTTTCTAGCATGCTTAAGATGGGAAAGCAACATGTAGGCACTAAGTGTAAGCATAAGAACAGAAAAACCAAGTGCTTGTTTTCAGTTTGGCAATTCCGCTCATAAAGGAGGCTTCCAAACCTCATGGAGGAGACAGATACACTGACGTAATTATTCTCCTCCCACCCCCTTTGACCTCAAACCCCATGTGTACCTCGGCCTCGGCCACGTCCCCGCCTCCCTCTTTCTGTGCCTCTTCCAGAAGATCCTCCACTCTTACCACCATCTAGTCCATTCTCCTGGCCCCGAACTGAAAGACAGAACAACGCAAAGACAATTTCAGGATTCATCCTGCTTTGGGGAGGATACAAGACCAGACCTCAAAGACCGAAGCACAGTGGCTGTGTGGGAGACCACGCCGCCAAACGCTCCCATAACTTCTTTTATCTAAGGTGACGGTATTGAGGGTATCACCCAAGGAATCATCTCAGACAGGGAAGCATCAAACAGATCGCCACACACAAGGATGGTTTTCCCCTCAAAGACTTGTCTGCCCAAGAAGCTTCACTGACAGCTTTTACACAGTACAAAGTGCCCCGGTGCGCACTGTGACAGTTACGGGTGTTATTAAAGGGTAAGTCCATACACTCTCTTCCACGGCTGGCACCTCGCCCCCGCCTCGGTGGCCCACCACGTCGTCTGCTGAAATCCCGATCCCTCTCCCGGTTTTCTTTGCTTTCTTCACTGGGTTCTGTCTGTCCACTCTCCTTCTGTCCTGAGACACCCTTCTTCTTCCCGACCATTTCCCAGGAATGCTGAAGGTTTGAAGAGGGGAAAGTTAATCAATCATAGTTTGATTGATGCAAGATGCAAATACACACATATTTAAACATGCTACAGAGAATATAATGAGGGTCTCCAGAAAAATGGTTTCCAGCCAAATTTTTTTAGAAGTCTATGAGCCTACACACAGTACAGCTTTTTCCTTCAAGGAAAACTTTCTTACAGCTGACTGGCATGCAGTTTGAGGTAACAGGGGATAAGTTAATCTATTTCTGCAAAGATCTCTGCTAAATCTCTTTAAGTAGAGGGGGCGTAATACTTAAGTTCAAAGCGTAGATGAATTTACCCTGTTTTAGGGGAAAAAACCCTACCAAGTCACTGTTTTGGGGAGCCCTCAGAATAACCCAGTTAAATGTTCCAAAGTGTTCTGCAGTCAACATTTCGGGTAAGCTATTCTCTCAGATGCAGAGTGATTTAACGAAACCCCTCCCCTAAATAGCAGCTCACAGGGAGAGGAGTATCATGGAATTTATCCAACAGGCAAATTCAAGTCATCCCAAGTTCAACTGTAAGAAGTTAAGCATGCCTCCAGCTCACTGCTGCGGGCCTGCATCGGTTTATTTTATGACAGCCTGCAGTGGTTTCACACTCTTAAACTGATGCTGCACACTGTTAGAACAATTAAAAATAGTCACAAGTCATTGACAAACACCTGAAAACATAACTGGCAGACAAGTAAACAGCTGGTTTTGGATGGCAACATGCAGGGACAGTGACAAAAAAAAACCCAGAGGCACAAACTGCCTTCAAACCCAAGGCTTCTGAAGTCTCTCTCCATAGGTATCTGGCTCAGAAGGAAATTTAGGAAAATATTTACTTTGAATATTGTAACTTTAAGCCAAATTTAACCCACTGCTAAGATCATGCCAGCTTCTTTACTGTTTGAAATACTGTATGTTATGAGTAACTAGCTCAGCAGGTGAACTGTCTTCATCAGCACGAGAGTATCTGAGCAATTAGCAAGTCTGTTTCTTATCAGAAAATCCCCTTTACGGGATTGCTGCACAAGTCAAATCCAGGCCAGAAGCCGCTCCAATACCTTTGACCAACGACAGTACAGACGCTGCCTGGACTCAGCAATGCGGGTACCAGCCCGCATGCCCCCCATGGCACTGCAGGTTGGAGAAATGGCAGGCACTTGAGGGCTTTGCTCTGCCACCTCCATTTCTGCCTCTACAAATCTTCAGCAGTAGCCATGCCTTGCCCTGCATGTCTCACGCTGCTGGGTGCTTCAGCTGCTCGAATAAAGGAGGTACTGCTACATAACGCAGTTTGCTGCACACTATTCTGGATGCTATTTTCACGAGCAATGTGTTTATCTAGGAAATGCAATTGCTGTGATAGCGGAGGTTTGTCATTTAGCTAGAAGCCACTGGTTACAAGAGATGTGGAGGAAAATACAGTCACGGCAGAGCTTTGCCTCAGCAATGCACATTCATATCATCCCCCTTTCTAAAAGGATTTCCCAACAGCTATTTTGTTCAGTTGCCAATGGAAAGGGCTCTCTAAAGGTAAGGGAGAACTTACATGCGCTGTACTGAACTTGGCCAGTGCCAAAGCTAGCAAAATACCCAACACTGGGGAGCAGTTACGTTACACACAATATAGCCTGAGGTGTCCAGCTCATCCATCTATACTCAGGGATAATAATGAGAAAAAAAAAAAAGAGCTAATGTATAATATTCTGAAGTGGTATTTAGAGCCTCAGCTCCACAAAGAGTTGAGTTGGCTTCAGCCAAACCAGAGTGCTGGGAGGATACATTTGCTCAGCGGCAGTTCGGAAGGATCTGGTATTTGTAGGTTTTTCACTGGGCTGTAACAGAACTTGCATCTCTGCTGTCTTTGCCACAAAATGAATGACATCTCGCACACCAGGCAGAAGGTTCCTCCTAAGCAAGTGTGCACTCGCTCTCAGAGCTGGCTTTGGCATGCCTGAGACAGGCACCTGCGTGAGTGACAGCAGTCAAGCCTAACTCCACAAAAACCAAACAGCAAAAAGACCCTCAAAAATGCAGCATGGGCAGCAGCACACAAGACAGTCAGTGCATTGCTGAGAAGCAAATGTTTAGGACCAGAAGCACAAGACTGCATTACTGTAACAGAAAGGAACCACTGCTGACACATATCTGCCTTTCAACACAGGTCACTTGGCCCTCATAGGAAAAGGTAAGTTACTTCACACTCACAGCAGTGTGAAAGCTTATACGGATGCCACTGTACTGTCGTCAAAGTGCTTGGATTCAAAAGGAATAGGAAGTAAATGATTTATTGCATTTTCCCCTCTATTCCTTTGGGCCTGCTGGCCATGCTTGTATTCTGTGCAAGCCTACGAGAGCAGCGTTAAGAAGCCAGGACACAATCACACTTTACATGCTACTTGTGGAACTAGTCAGTCATTTTGGCTCTTGTTATCTAGGCATTACTGTATGTCTTGTCTCCAAATATGCAGTTACACTGAACTAGGCCTCACCAGATTTACAGGACCCAATCCTACCGTGTCCGGATTGCCCTCCAGCAGCACGTTGATGGCTCTGTTAACATCTCCATTGCAGTCATGCAGAGCAATCACACACTCGTCCTGGTTCTTGCCTGTGATGTCAATCAGCTGTAGAGAAGACAACACCATGGTCAGCTCGTTCCAATCCAAGGCGGCACCAAAATCTCTATGGATCTCTTTAGGAGGCAAGCAAATTAAATCCCCAACCAGAAATCCTATAAAGAAATGCCAGGGTTTGGGAGTCTCCCCAGCCTTCTCAGCTTAATTATGCACCCTCAACGAGAAGTAGCTGAGGGGGGGAAATTTCTGAATTACCATTGTTTCACCACAACCCAACCTACAATCTCCTTTTCTCAGGATAACATTGTTCTCCGCGTTCTGAAGAACACACCAGTCCAAGGAAATTCAGGGAGCAGCTAGCTGCGTCCCTCCCTCCCCCCCAGCATTCACCGTACTCTCGACATCAATCTTGCCTTCCTGTCAGGGTTCACCCTCGTTTTCCACACTCACTTGTTTCACCTTCTCCTCAAAGTCAGCGTCGTTGTGGTCCGAAATCATCTGTGCAAGTCGAATTTGTTCCGCAGTGGCCTAAAGAAATCAAATGTAGAGAGAGTCTGCAGTTAGAGTGGCAGATTTCCAACAAACCTTCCTCCGAAAGCCATACGGCTTCCCTGAGATTTCTGGAATGGAATCAATATGATGAAGAGGAGCCGCAAACATGGGTCAGAAAGAGGAAAGCTTCAGAGAGAAAGTGAGACGGAAAAGGGGCGAGCAAGGGGAGTCTGGAAGAAAGGAACATACCCCGGATGGCCTCGCGGCACCGGGTGAGCAACAATCACCTAAACTATGTCCACTTTGAGGCAGACCTTACCACCACCAGAACATCAAGACCCACTGCAGGCGGCTTCTCAGCCACTTGCGTTCATTGAAGCGAATGAGGAATTGTCAGATGGAAGTAAACCCAAATCTCAGCCCCAGCTCCCGCTCCGAGACACCGATGTGGAAGCCCCACGGTCAGTGGCCGCCCAATTAACCTGGCTCGGTGAGCAGCACCCTGCAGCACTCGTGAAGTTTGTTAGGCCAAGCCCAGCTGTGAGCATGGGGCCAGGCAGGAGTGCCAGGTCTCCACCTCCAAGCTAAGTGGTTTCCATGGACGCTGCCCTTACCTGCGGCCGCTGCTTGTGCTGTGTCTGGCTCTGTGTCTGTGTCTGCTCCCAGTTTCCCCGGGCTCGGTTAGTGCCCACCGATGTCATCATTTACAGTATATACAAATAACAGTATTTACAAGGTAGAACTCTGTGGTGGGTCAGGGGAGAAGAGAGAACAGGCTGTTAGCAACCGAAAACAAAAGGCAGCACCAAGACTGAATGATCGCGTGGGCGAGGCAGTCAGTAAAGCCATCGCAGGCCCCCACCCTCCCCACCGCTTCCCCAAAAGCCGTGGCTGGCCAGCCTACCATTTCCACATGCCTCCAAGACAAAAAGGCCACTTGTACTTCTCGAGGTTTCTCCACCGCTACCACAGTGGAGCGCTCCGAATGAAACACCTGCATCCAGGTGGGAGCAATCGGGACCCAGGAGCAGAAGTGCTTGGGGCACAGGGTTTAACGACTTGCTGCTGAAATGTAAGTGTGTAAGCAGGCATGGATTTACCATGACCAGGGCTGTAAGAGGCTATGGTGATCAACTGGAGCAAGGAATGCTTGAAAAAAGCTCTAAAAAAACTTCACTTGGAGAGCAGAACAGCTCAGAGCCTCAGACACATCAGCTACTTCCCCTTCTCCTTTCTTGCCTTCAAAGCAGGGCAGAGGAAGCAAGAACGCTCCAGTAATAAGTGGTGCTACAAGTTTGTGGGATGTTGTTTTAAAAAAATCACCGTCCTTGTAGAACTGCCCATTTTTGTTTGCTTGAATTATTCCCCAGAACTGGAAATATTAAGTTTTCTTCTACTGAGTATTCTGGATTAAAACAAAAAAAGACTACCAAAAAAGTGAACTAGATGTCAACAAAGAGTAACAGCCAGTTATATTGTTAGGTAACTGCTTGAGGCAAAAAAATCCCAGTAAGAGTTCAGGCCATGGAGTGTCCAAAGCAAGTGGAGTTTTATAACCTCACACTGGCTTTGGGGGGGAAGAGCCCAACCTGGAAGGTTAAAACGGGATCAGCACTGTGTAGTTTTATCCTGCCTATCATCTCCCAGGCACAAGGGATGCCACACACATCCCACAGCACTTGGCAGGACTTGCTACTTCTGAGCCCTCAAAAATCTCAATAATCACAAACTTCATTTTTGGATTTCATTAACAAGACTGCAACACCTTCCTCCAAAGCAGCAGGGTCTGCTCCAAGCGCTGGTGCTGCAGGCAGATGCTTGGGACAGGGGAAGGAGCCACAGACAGAGCACAAGAACAGGGAGGAAACCGGAGCAAGAAAACCCAACCTGCAGGATACGACCTGAAACGTTGCTTGCAAACACAAACGTGGCAACACGGAGCAAGACCTTGCGTGCAAAGCAGGGAAAGCTCAGAAGCAGCGTTAGCAAACAGCCCAGTAAGAACTGGGGAGTCTCTTGTCAGAGTCCATGAGCAGAGTACTCAACTGGGCTGAGAGATCTTTCCCGGAGAGCACGGAGACCCTAACGTCACCTCCACGCCGTGGCTTGATGCACACGCCACCGCTCCTGCTCCCATCAGCATCCAGCCTTCCTTTGTAGGCAAGTTTTCGAGTACAATTGCCCCCACAGGTTCCCACAAAATCTCAAAAGTTCACCCTTCAGGGCCACCCATGCCTCATGGCAACTTCAAAACACAGTTTTCCAGCTATAAAGTACCAAGGTTTCTTATCAGGAAACAATCCAAGCTACCTGTCTGGTCACCAGGAGTCTGGTCACCAAGCAGATTTAAGAGCACCAAGCCTGGGCTTCACCCAAGGCAGAGCAGACAAAGCCTCCTGGGCTACACAGCCATCCCTCCCACGCTCCACGCAGGCTTCTTCCCCACAGGATTTATTTTCACTCTCCACCACTACAATTCTTCCAGTTCTAAGTGTTTCACGCACAAACAAGTTGTCATATTAAACCAATTTGGCAGTAGAACTGCAGGCCCAGAGGGAAGCAATCCTGCGTGTTTGCAGTAACTTAATCTGCAATTTCAATAGGATACAGTTCCAGCAGTCTGCTGCCCCGAACCTTTGTGCAGTGGCTGGGCATTGTTCAACAGCTGCCACGCTCCGCTCTGCCCAGCTGCATTTCTGCCATGATTAAATCATGATTATTTTTTCTTTAACGTGCAAAAAAACCACAAGAAAAACATCTATTATAGAAATATCAGCCAGGCCCTCACCCTGCTGAGACTGTTGGCTAAGTGGGCGTCCCCACGCGCTGCACTGAGGGAAGAGGACTTGGCTGACGATAACTTATTCCTCAATCATGTAACTTTAGTAGAGTTCATGGGCAACATTTAACTGCAAATCTTGGTTATCCTGACACTTGAACTGGCCTCACACAGAAATAACAATAACATGAGTTTACCAATTCAAAGCAGTCTTCATCAAAAGTGTTTTACCTATTTTTTTTTTTTTTAAAAAGAGCAAAGCCATACATATTCACCAAAAGGGATGTAATAAAGGGCGACTCCAGCCAAAGAAAATCATGGCTGATCCACACCAGAGAAACAGTGTTAAACCAGGCCAGCGCTTACATTTGAAGACAACGGGAAAGCAATCCATTCACACAGGATTTAGGGAAAACAAGAAGCTCCACAACTAGAGGTTACAATATCTTTTCTTCAAAGAATCTGCAAGTGAACGTGACGCGCTTTGCCGTTATCCCTTTTCAGACTATACCACTACTTGCCTTCCACGTCTAGAGAGGAGAGAGTCTCGGCTACACGACAAGTGAAGTGCAGAGTCTCCAGAAAAAGAGGTGATACAAAAACGTAACAAACTGTTCATTTTATTAGAAATTTCAGGTAAGTTACAGTTTTGGAACAAGGATCTGTTGGTCACATCCACTATCCCTGGCTGTCAGACCTGCTGGCTGATGCTGGGCAAGTCCCAGCACATCCCAGCCTCAGTTTCCCTTATCTGTTAATACAGAAAATTGGTATTTCCATCCCCCTCTGACAAAGCTTAATTAACACGTGCAAAAGGCTCCAAATCTCCAAAGGAATGGACCACAGAGGGCAAAGCATTTGGAAATATTTTCCTGCAACGTGGGGCAGAATAAACACCCAAAGGAACCCAACGTGTGGGGCTGGTTTATCACCAGAACAAACACATTGTGGCTGCAAATCAAGTAACTCCCACACGTTCAGAGCACAAGATTTTGGGGGGATGCCCCCGGATATGCCACCAGAGACCCCAGTTTCACATCGATGTGCAGTGCTTTATTGGGAAGAATCACCGACCGGTGCTGCCGTCCGGGAGCACACAGGCAGAGCACCTCAAACCGGCACGGAGGCAACCGCCACGCACGGGACC
>NW_009596260.1:66307-156545 GCF_000690535.1 Cariama cristata | reverse complement strand
CCAGCACCTCAAGGTCTTTCTTGTGATGACGGACCCAAAACCAGACACAGTACTTGAGGTGTAGCCTCACCAGTGCTGAGTACAGGGGGACAATCACTGCCCTGGTCCTGCTGGCCACACTTATTCCTGATACAAGCCAGGATACTGTTGGCCTTCTTGGCTACCTGGGTACACTGCTGACTCATGTTCAGCCGGCTGTCAACTAGCATCCCCAGGTCTTTTTCTGCTTGACCACTTTCTAACCACTCTTCCCCCAGCCTGTAACGCTGCATGGGTTTTTTTTGGCCAAAGTGTACGACCTGGCACTTCTTCTTGTAGAACCTCATACTGTTGGTCTCAGCCCATCAATCCAGCCTGTCCAGGTCCCTCTGTAGAGCCTTCCCACCCTCCAGCAGATGAACACTCCCACACAACTTGGTGTCGTCTGCAAATTTACTGAGGATGCCCTCAATCCCCTCATCCAGATCATCTGTAAAGATGTTAAACAGCACCAGCCCCAAAACTGAGCCCTGGGGTATGGGATCTCTGGGTAGTTCCTCTTCATTCGGACCCTTCGCTGCCTTTGGGGCACTTGCTGTGACAGTCCCAACCAACACTTCCAATTGTCTTATTTACCTGCCTACTACTTGTCCTTAATCAAGCAAGCAAAGAACTGGCTGCAGGCTGCCCAACTTGATCCAATAATGGGAGAATGAGTCACAGGACTGAATCCTGTAGGGAGGGATCACCTAGACACGTGGCTGCTCATGTCTGGAAAACCAAAAAGGTTCTGTTGTCCAAAACCAAAAACTAGAACTGATTGCAACTGTTTTGATTCCTTGAACAGCTGTTTTGGCTCCACATTTCTCTAAAAATTGCTGTGAGGGCTTAAAAGAAAGATTGTAACTACTGATTGGCTGCAAATAATAAATATGGGAAGAAAAAGGACTTGCAATTTGCTCCCACCCACAACAACAAAAAACAGAACAAAACAAACCCCCTAAAACCTAAATATCCTGCTTCTGTGTGTCTGCCTATCACTGTTTGCCTCTTTTCGCTTTTTACCCTGTAAGCCCAGTGAGGCAGATACCTTGCCTTCCTCTCTATTCAAACACTATTAGCTCAGAGATGATAATAAATTTTAAGAGAGTTTTAAGAAGTCTAAGAGGACAATTTTGTTCCTCTAAGTCTAAGATCTGTCAACTCTGCCTTTTTTGTAAGTCTCAGCTCAGAGACTCACTGCCTGGTCGCTTCAGACCTGGAAGGGCTGCTCTCTGTGCACAGAGTCCGACGACTTCACTGTCCCCTACGTTTACGGCTCATGTTATGGCCCATCTCAAATGTGGTTGGGCCACCATACTGCAGGTTGGTCAGGCCCACTGTGCGTGGGACTTGGAGCCTCTTCAAGGGTGTGCGGTAAACCCAGGTCATCTGCAATGAGACTACTACCGACGTGGAGGTAGACTCTATGTGGACAGCAGGCTCATTTATAAATGTCAAAAGAGCACCGAGGTTTTAATTTGAACTTTTAATAGACATAAAGATAAATGCCAGTAGATTTTGAAGGAGCAAGAAGTTAAACTGACTCTGGGACCACATGGCCCCTACAGAGTCATCCAAATTCAGGGCAACTCTGCTGATGTCATTACCAGTTCATCTGCAGAGAGAAATAATTTCAGATTCTGGTAGAGTAGTTTAAAGGGAAATAACTCTTCTAGTAACCCTGTGAACTGATGCACTGACTTTAGAACAAGGGCATAATTTGCAATTAAATCTAAAATAAAGTAAGCGGACTGTAAATAAATTATGATTGCTTTAAAATATGAGAATTCCTATAGGCAGTTAGTCAGTTCTGGCCATTCCAGTATGGCTCCCTGTACAGAGAAACTCTAATATCAGATGTGAGTTTTGATCCTAGATTGGGTAAGATCTTGAACAAACTACTTAACTTCACAGTTACACTTCTGTTTTGTTTTGTTTTTTTAAAAAACCCTTCTTATTCCAACAGCTCATGCACTAGGTGGCTTTGAGGCTTAGAAAGCTAGTATTTTTAAACAACTATTTATGATGTTACATAATAATTTAAGCATTTAGGCCTTGAAAAATCAATCTCTTTAGAGCCCTTGAGAGAAATGTTAGATATATGCAAAAATGCAGATGTTAGTAGAAGCAGCATGTATATATCCAAGAGCAACACTTGGCCCCCTTAAGCCAAATGAAGAAACTTTCACGCTTACATGCACACTCACAAGCCTACCCTGCTGTGAAAGTATATATCATTTTCTGATTAAATGCTTACTCAGTCTGACTGTACCACAGAGTGACTGCAACAGTAATAAAGCTCCGACGTAGCATAGATTAAATCTTTAGGAATTTGTGGTGGTGCATTTCTTGGTAATTATATAATCAATAAGAATAAGAATAAATCTTATGTCTTACAGAGCAACTTTTATCTTTGGATTTCAGGTTGTGCCGGCGTGTAAGGTTTAAATCTGAAGTCAGAATGATTTAATCTAGCAGAGAAATGGAGTTATCTCATGGAAAGGCACTTTCTGCAGTGCTCTATTTCTTATGGAATTGAAATTATGGATGTATTTACTCTGTGCTTGCTACAGCAAATGGAGATGATTCTGAGCAGAGCAAGTGTGAGTGCAGAGAGAATGTAAAGATTATGGGAAAACTCACGTTTACAGGCACAGGGGTATTGTCCAGCATGTAGCATTATAACAGGCAAATCCTGGCCTCTGGTGAAGGGGCAAAGGGACAGCAGAGAGGTGGGGAGCATTCTATTTCCCCCCAAGCCTGGATACTTGCAAAAGAGGCTGCAAGGGGGAACGAGGTCTTCTCTCTCGTCTCTTTTGTCCTCAGCTGGGCTACAAGCCATATACTGAAACCTCAAAGGGTGGTGTAACATCGCTCCCCAATGTCCTGGGGAACTCTTCCTCCCTTAGCACCTCCCGGTTTGCCCTGCCAGAACAATCTCCTGAAGGCAGAGGAGGTCTCAGTACAGTCACTGGTGATTTCCAGGAAGCTGGAGAGGCATCAAAAGGTGGGCGCTTTCTTGTCTGGTACCTTTTCATAGCTGATAGCTCCTTCTGACACTTCTGTGAAATTGGGGATTTTTGTTTGTATGTTTTTCTGCTGGAGAAAGTCACTTTAGTGGACTGATTGAAAGCAAAATTTGGCAGTTTTAATCCTTGCAAATCCAAATTGTGTAAACAAAACTTGTAAATTGTCTAACTACTACAGATTAAAAGTTTCAATTCCAAATTACGTACTGTGTTGAGTTTTATCTTTGTTCTAAAATAATAAAACAATCAAAAAGATATATATTTTTTAAAATTAATGATAAATGATGACAAAACTTTCCATTTGATCTGGTTTATTTTTTTCAAACAATCCATTCATACACCTTTTTTTTTTCCCCTCTAATTTTGAGGCACTTTAGATAATGCCATGGTTGGGAACATATTTTGTCCAGCTCTATTAAATAAGATAGAATATTAAAGAGTCTTCCAAGCCCTTTCCTCTTGGTATGGACTCTTCCCAGCCCCAAATCCATCTCAAGATTAAACCCAAGAGAATATCTACCTCATCTCCCCATGCTCTAATTTGTCACAGAAAAAAGTGAGGCCCCTGGTATGGATGTCCGTCTGACACCCTGACCCAGTTCTGGCCTCAGTTCCAAAAGGACCTTGATGTGTTCCAGGCTTCCAGACTGAAGCCTCTTGGAGACCACTGAGAGTTCTGTGGGCTGGGACTTGGGCTGAGGACTTTAACTGCACATGCAAAATGGTGACTGAAAAATTATGATAAAATGTGATGAATGTGATAATATGATACAATTATGATAAAGTGGTGTTAAAAAGCAGTTATAAATGCTGTCCTTCAAGAGTGAAGCAAATAGTTCAGTCACAATTCATCAGCTATTCCTAGGAGACATCTTAAACTGGATGTTTTGACAAAATATCAGTAATATGGTTATTCTCAGTGACTAGAAGAGACCCAGACAGAAGATTTTTTTTGACCATCTGGTTTCTCCATTGGAAAAAAAAAAAAAAGGAGATAATTTTATCTCTATTACTTTGACAGACTACTAATTTGTTTTTGATATAATTAATATTGGCTCAACACCAACGAAGCTTTATTAAATTTAGGGGAAAAAAATTCTTCTGGCTTAAGACGCTGAAAACCAGTTAAGAATCAGGACTTACAGTTATTATACTGGGATTTTCTGTTATTGGTTACGAGCACAGAATAGAATAAAAATATTTATACATACGGATTCCAAAGTATAGTGAAATTCAAACCAGAAGAATTCCTGAGTGTCTTCCCCTGCCCTTTAAATCATAATTCAGAGCATCTGAGCAAAAAGTGCTTTTTTATAAAAATGAAAGCCCAGTAAAAGGAATGAGGAGGAGCAAACTGTGGGCATTCTCAGCACATAAAGGTGCTTTAAAAAGGAGGTTAGTTGTCCAAGATTTTATGTGTTGTGAACAGGAAAGACTCCTCCAAAGAGTGATTCCAAGTAATTAAGGTAAATTTCTGCCCAGAAGTACCTCAATAGTGGCTTCTGTCTCCCCTATGACTGTGGAAGAAGCCAAAGGATATTCACCTTGTTAAACTTAATGTGTACCCCTGTGTTTCTCTCTTTTGCCTTTATAGGAAGTTGAGGTAGAATAACCTTTAAAATGTTTGATGTCAAGAATCTGCTGCTATAAGTACTCTCTAAGACTTCTACAAGTCTCTCAAGTAATAACTTGTAAACTGCCAGCTTTTATTTGGTGCTCTGCAGGCAGAACTCCTACTAGCCTTCCCATGGGAAGAACTTGTGGGAATAGAAATCCTGGTGGTTTTGGTTGGTGGTTTTTTGATTTTTTTTTTTTTTTTTTGCAAGGCTTTGGACCCAAGGAATTTTGTAGCAAAGTCAGATTCTTAGATTGCTGACTTAAACTGCCAGTTGAAGTTTTGATTGTACAGAAAAATACATCAATATTAAAACTTAAGAGAAAGATGGTTTTCCCTTCATTCTGTTACTGCTATCTCACTTTCCTTTGGGAATATTAAACTCATTTCAAAAAATTTGATATGAACAATGAATGAAAATTCTAATTAGTTACAAAATGCTAAACCAACACCAAGTGTCATTGTTTCTAAACCAACTGTCAATTATAAAAAATGGAAGACTTTTCCTGGCCATCTAATGAAGACAATGGTGCCACATTATTGTGCTCTTGGAAAGATCTACACTTTTACTACTACAGCCAGCTACTGGTTTCTTCCATGGGCTATTTTATAGAGATGTAACAGTATCTGTTGGCACTAGGTGCATGTGTATCAATAGAACAAAGATGAGAAACAGATACTGCTGGCTAACTGCTGTAAATATAAATTCTAAATAAAAAGAAATTCAAGTCGGAATGCAATTAAATTACATGTATTATTAAATGACATGAATGAATCTATTCTTCTAATTATGTTCAGGCTCACATAGATGAAAGGATAATGGCAGGGATGATCATGAGTGGAGAAAACCGATTTCACACTAGACTGGGGAAAAAATTCTGAGAAGGAATCATAAAGAAAGTCTTGACACATCCTTATAAATGAGAATTTTCAATGAGGACAAGGGTTTTACCTGCGATGATACTAAAAAAACAAGGGTCCTTCACTGAGCAGATCACCTGATTTTGCCCTCAGTAGTTTAAACTGCTGTTATAAAACTATGTCTGCTTAGTCACACGAGATCTACTCTTCCTTTACATTCTCAATAGAAATTGTTTAATTAATTGCTAGGAAGATGACATTTTAATTAACAATGGAAATTCTTGGGGTTGAGTTTTCCAGGCAAATTTTATTATTCTTTGTGATAGGCTTTCTGAAAGATTTGCAGCTAGCATAAGACATTAATAAAAACAGCTAGAATGAGGAAGGGCAACAAAAACATGATATCTGAAACCTGGATATTTTTTTTTCCCCATAGACACAAAGCACAGCTCATCTTAAAATGGAAGGAAGAGTGATTTCTGCACAAACCCTAGAGGTAAAGCCTCCTGCCACATCACCTTTATCACATAAATCATGGGCAAATGTCTGAGCTTTCAGTGTCCTTCAGAGTCAGTTTCCGTCCTACTTTCCGTCCTCAGCAGCAAGATGATGACTCTCATCTCCAGTTGAACAATAAGGCCATACTCGCCATTTAATCTTTTCAGAAACATGCATTTCTGCTTTCACCTTCACACATTCTATGGTGAGGAAGAAGTTCTCATTCCTTGCTTTTCAGTGTCTCAACCGAGTGCATTTGTGCTAGAATCCAGGTTTTCTCCTGCCTGTGTCCTCTGTATGTTCTTCAGGGCAGGGAGCATCTTTTCCCGGGTGTAGGTGAAGCGCACAGCACATCAGGAGCCTGTGTGTGAAAATATGCCTTTCTGCTTCAGATTTTGGTTTCATGATCCCTTTGACAGAGCAAGTTCAAGAGGCTTATGCTGCCTCAAGCACCACAGCTATATTGTTCTATCAAAAGTTTTTTTGCTTAGGGACACTTCAGCTCTGAGTACAGACGTGGTTTTAGATAGCAGGATGGACATACTTCAAGACAAACTATTATATACAGTAACAACCGAATGCATCAACAGTAAAACCTTGTTGCTTTAGAAGGCCTCAGTAGCTTTTATTTTTTCTCAGGGATGATCATGTGAAAAAAAAAAAAAAGAAAAAAAAATCTCTAGATATCAAAAACAAAGAAAGGAACTGGAAACAGCAGGAGGAAGTAATGCATATACTAGTTTTCACAGATAGCAGTGGATACTGCCTAAAACCCTAAAAGTCTGGTTTAATTATTTTTATATTTCCAGCAGTTTCCCATTTCTGAAAAGCTGTTATTACAAAGATGTCTTTTATTTAGCTACAACATGTGGATTTCCATGGAGCTGGAAGACCCTGAGCTTAAGGTTACTGACTTAAGGCAATGACACCAGTTCATGAAATGGAGATATGAATTAGCTGTGGACAGATATTGATGAGTACATATGTATATGCCTGTAGAAAACCCAGAGATTATTTTCTCAGTGCATTCTTCTTAGATAGTATAATCTATTTTCATCCTTTAATGTTGCACTCACTTAAGTACATGCACAGTGGTGACTTTTGCATTATCATGAGATATTCCCTGGCTATCTTGGGAGCTGGAAGTACTGCTGAGTGAACCCTTTCAAATTCCTCAACAGCTTACTCAAGCTGTTTGAGAATGAAAACAAGTGTGCTTTCTGTATTGCAAAAATACTGTCACGATGCCCTACATTCAACCTAACTTTGGCATTTCCTGACTTTCAGAGCCAAAATCTGTTGGTATAATTGAACTGGTTTCAGTGGAATCATGTCAGCAGAAAATATAGTCCTCAGTGTTTCACATTGCAACTTCCACCTTCTTTTAAAATGCTCTGTTACATTTAACTTCTTAGACATTTTAAAGACAAGAAAGGAAGGAAAAAACATCAAGGCTGCGTGGCTGAAAGAGTTTGTGACTTCTACCCACAACTTGGATTCTCCAGAGTTTTCAGAGGAGTTTATCATGCCAATGTTTCACTTTCTTCTGTATACTGGGCCAGCTTTGCCAGGTCATGACTTTAATCATTCATTCAATTGACTTTACCTCCTGTGCTACAACATGCTTTCAAAATTCTTTATCCTTCACTATGCTCTCAAAACTCTTTTTTTTTTTGTTTTTTACTTTCTTGGAGTTTACCTTTCTGTATAAATAAACTCTTCATTCAGTACAGCACAACTCCATTTAGCCATCCCCAGATGTTCAGACAGTAAGGGCTGGAGGTGGTTCCACTGCACTACCCTTTTCCTTCTCCTGCCTTCAGAACTGAGGTCTGAGAAAGCCCATGTTACCAGAAATGTACTAATTATTAACTTTTTTTTTTTTTTAAATTGCATTGATTTGTATCCAAACCTCCTTCTGTGGATCAAAACTGAATAGTCACACATAGACTTTAACGTTAATTTCTATTTTTTTTTTTTGATAGGGGAAGCATTGGTATTTTTGAGGGTTCATGTCATCGTGAAGAAAAAAATTATCGAAGTTACGATCTCAACCTTAACCTAGTTTGAGGTTTTCTCACTTTTTCTTGGTCCAAAAAATGTCAAACCTTTTCATTTTCCTTCTCCACCTCCCCCTACCCCCAACTAAAACCTGATTTGGAGAAGTCCTAAAAGAAAGTCTCTGAATTCTTACTGCTTTATTGAGGCAACATATTTTCTAAGCTGAAGTGTTCTATTAGATCAGAAGATTTCTCCAAGCCTTTTGATTAAAATGACATTCATCACTTAGGGTGCTATAGCGTATGCTGAGGTGAGGAGCAGGTAAGCTGATTGCTGTAACTACACAGTCCATAAAATAAAAATTAGACAATTTGCTGTAATTTAGAAAGATGAATGTCATGCACAAAATTATGTACTTTATTTGAAGGCCCATTTGCATGTCTCTAATCAGGATTTAAAATCTGAATGAGAAGAAATTGTGCCATAATTATTTTCCGATAAGAAAACAAAGAGGTTATAAAAGCAGCTAATATATCTCTTTGAAGATTTTGAGAAACTCTGAGTAGAGCTGCAGTGTAACAAGGGAAAGCTACTGCCACCATTTACCTCAGTCCTGTTAAAATAAAAATTGTTTTGCAATTCACTGAATGCTTTTCTCTTGAAAAAATAAAAGAAGCCAAATCTTTCCATATGCAAATGTTTGGGGTCCAATTTACCTTCAGTATATTTCTTTGGATTTCAGTGAAGTTTAGATTAACATTGTCCTTGTTCTTTTCAGTTTCTACACGCATCCTTTTATTGGCCTGAATGTAAAACTTTTAATTAAAACAAATATTTACTGCTCCTAAGAGTTTTTAGTTGGAGTCTAATGGGCCTATGTACTTCTCAAACAGGAAAAACATAATGCTGAACATTGTATGCCTTCATTTATCTTTCTGTGTGTAGTCTTTCTTGAGCTAGTGTATTAGCTTTATGTGTCAATGACAGACGAGCCCTTACAAGCCAATGCACCTAGACCTAGGTGCCTTTAACGAAACATATATGAGGAGAGAGAGAAATGTGTGCTACGTAGAGCATTCTGCTTTATCTGCCCAGGACTCTGGCCGTGCTCTGAACTGATTCACAGAGAAGGGACAGGGATTTTTACTTCTAGCTCTGTCACTGTGATATTGGGCGACTCACTTTACTTCTCTGTTTTCCTTTCTCTTCTGACTTTTTTCTAACTTTCCCTATTTGTTTAGAACATGATTGCCTGTCTTTATTATTTCTTTTCTCGGCATTGAACTGATGGAAAACCAAGAGCACAAGAAACTTACCGTCTGAGTCAGAGTCCAGCAGCAACTCATTTAATTCAGGTGAGATCTTCAAGCAGTCCTCAGCCATTTTATGCGTTGGGTTAGCCTGCAGCACGCTAAGACCTGAGTCCCAGCTGGGACTCTTACAGCTATTCCAGTAAAATATAAGTAACAAATAAAATACAATAACAATTATGAAAAAGCTTGTTTAGCAGATGTCCTCAAGGTCCTCTGTCTTTTTTTTATATATTTCTTTCTTCTTCCTACGTTATGATAAACTGTTAAGCACTGGAAAGTGTCACCTGGTGGTGGTGGTGGTGGTGTTTGTGGCAGTCTTTGGTAGAAGAAGTTATTTGATGAGAGCTTTTTTTTCCCTTTGCTCTTTGATTAGAATCAATCCTCACAGCAGGACTGCTCCCTGATCTCAGGAGTCCTAGAGGAAATATGATAGACCTGAATGGTCTTTGTGACTTTGTTTTTTGTTCTTGGACTCTTGCTTACAGGTATATAAGTCACTTTCCTCTTACCTACACATGGTGAGACCACATCACCAAGTTCATACTTGCCTTATACATGGTGTCTTCCATCACTGATCTTCTCCCTTGGAAAATTGGACTACAAGCTCCTAATAGTCCTTGCCAGAGTTGTTTTTAGTAAGATTAAGTGTCTGTAATAATTTACCTGGCAGAGAAGTCTAACTAGTCCAGAAATTCATTTCATTATTGTTTCTCTTCCTTTAAAAGGCAGAATGCCAGCTTTAGAGAAGAGCAGAACTCTAAGAGAGGAACACTCCCTACCACTCTCCCCCTGCAAACCTTTTTAGCATCCTTACAGAACCAGAGAGAATGAATTCTCCTCCATGGCCTGATCCTGTGAAGCCAATACAAAATACTCATGTATAATCCTTAAAGAGAAGTCTGTGGACATATACCATTGGCCTGTAGATATGAGCCACTGAGGTAAAATTCTCCTGATTCAAACTATCTCAGGGACAGTGGGCACCTTTCTATTTGCAGGAGGAGATCCCTGAGGAATTTAATACTTGCACTGATTGTCTGCAGTTTTCCTATTCAAACAAGGAATTTTGTATATCTGCAGCCCAGATATAGTGAATGCCGATGTATCTCTTTCTGTGAGAACACAGGGAGAGGCCTTGAAAAGTTAATTTTGAGAGGAAATACTACCTTCTGACCGCTATCACAAAGTAAGTCCTATTTAATCATGTTACAAACATTTGAGAGGGAAAAAAATGTCTTTAAGGTTATTGTGACATTTTCCACATCACTTTATAAATAGATGGTGGCACTAGTTCAAAAACAGTATCTCTGACTTTAAGCAAATCAGTTCTGACACTGACTTCATCAGCTTAAGCTGGGGATGTGCTAAAAGCCTTAAAGAAAGGGTATTATCATTAGAAAGAAAACCATTTAGAAAAAATCTTGCATGGGGAAAATGGGGAGACAGAAAGATGGAAAGAAAATAGATGCATGATTTCTTTCTAGTTCTCACTTCCTCTTATTTTTTTAACAAGAGATAAAAATGTTTATACGGAAGTTTTTGACACACACATCCTTTTCCAATAAGTTATTCTGTGAGGAACTGCAGACATACAAAGCCTTGTTCATACTTCTTTGTTGTTTCATACTTTATAAGATTTTAATTTTCAGAAAGACATGGTTGTATGTACAAGGAGAGGGAAAAGAGCTGGAAATACACATCTGAGGTAATACCCATATTGTCAATGGTATGACTGCAGTTCATGGAGATGGACTCAAGCTGGATATAGATCTGAGTGCCTGAATTCCTCTGTCGGTGCAGTGACTCCAGTGCTGGGCTCAGGACGTATCTGTCCATCAGGCACATACCAAGGCTTCCCCGGTACACATGCCAACTGCTTTAAGCTGGCACAAGTTAATCTCCACAAGTTGTGCTGTGCTCCTAACTTCAGAAAATTTTCTTCTTGGTGACATAATGAGTAATATATTAGAAGGAAAAGGTAAAGGAATATGGAGTTAGATTCCATTTCAATTGCCTGGTACAAACCACTGAAAAATTTTCAGCTGAAAAGTCATAAAAAATAAGAAAATATCCATTGGATGAAGTTAGTCTACCATACCCTACATCAGCTGTCTTGTTTCTCACCAGAAGATGTGGCAATGTGGTGGGGGTACAATATGACAGAGCAGATCCCATAGAAATAAAATAGCAAAAGCTAGGACAACTCCTAAATCACTTTAGTAATTTGTGGCATTGACAATGGGCAGAACATGGCACCATGAGAATTAGAGAGATTTGCCTCATTGCCTGGCAATCTCCACATCCTTCAACAGCAAGTAGATCTTGAGTGAGAATCAAGGTCATAATATGTAAAAAATACAACTCTTGGAAGTTACAAGCTGAACCAAAAGATAATGCATGAGCAATTGTTTTTGGATCCAGTCATTTATATTGTTAGTGACAGGACTGATCAACATGTATATTGAGAACAAAAGACTGAAAGAAAAATCAAATCAGTTCCTCATTCTTTTCCAGTGAGAATCTGAAGTTCAAAATTTGTTATGTGTAATAAACTTATACTGATTATAAATAGCCTATTTAGAGTGTGACACTAAGTGTATATTCAAAATCATATCACTTCCTAAAAGAGGAAAGTAGAGCAAATTTTAAGTTCTGAAATATCAAAAGGCATGGAGTGACACACAGGACCTGATCCGTCTTCCTCTCAGGTAAATGGGCCCAAAGCCTCATATTATTAACCAGTGGCAAGGGAGGTTTACCATCTCCAGTCTGCCAAGCACCCAGTGCCAAAAGAATTGCGAGGGGACTAATTAAAAAGACAAAACCAAACCAGATCAGAAACTGAGTGCATATACTGCCTTGTCCCCTCCCCTCCCACCTCCACGGTTGTCACAATGCAGGCTCCTAAACCGTCAAATATCACCTCTGCATCCCGCATTGTTTCTGTGATAGAATTGGTCATAAAACTCCTCAAAGGCTTGCTTTTTTCAAAGTAAACAAGTTTTTTGTGTTTTCATATTATGAGCTACTTAAGCCTAAAACACCACAGAATGTCCATTTTGGAAGTTGCCATACTTCAGAGTTTCTGCTTAAGCTTTTTGTAAAACAAACTACAATTGACCATAACCTCTATTTTCCTTAGTTACACCATTTTGATTGTATCGTAATACTGGAGGGCCCTTACACATTTGCCTTTCAGTCAGTCTTCCAGAAATTGTCATATACTGCAGAAATTTATTTCACTAGTCCAAATAGTGAAAGCTCAGGAGCAAGAGGTGAATTTTCTCCCACCAAGTGCCAGAAGGTCTGTGCATCGTGCCACTTCCAGCATGAGGAACCATTTAATCAAGATAAGATTTAACTTAGGTATGGAATACTTGACAATGAGGCTGAAATCGTAATGAAGAATTATCTGAGAAAGATCATCTATGGAAATTGTATCAGAAGGAGGATTTTTTTATGAATGTTTGGAGAATATAGGATTGAGACAGAGACTAAGCGTGCTGAGAAAGAGAAATATCTTGGAATCACTGAAAAGATGGTGCTGGTGTTGGCTTCCCCCACCCCACCCCAACCCAGCAGATCTAAATATATCTTGAGCTATTTAAGTCTACCCTGTGTGTGTCTGTGTGCACACACCATACTTGTCATCAAGAAACAGCAAAGAAATAGCAACAAAGATCAGCATCTCTGACGTAAATTAGACATTGAAAAAGCCTACCATATTGCTTTTTTCTTTGGCAACAAGTGTGTGGTTTGCTACGCTAACAGGTCCAGATCCTCCCAACCAGTACCTGAACTCTATCAGAGCCCAGCAAAGCCAAAGGCACCAGAGGAGTGTCAATTTGAGTTTCAAGCAGCAGCTTGGGGTGGAAAATGGTCAAGGTTTGCAATAGTAACCATTGCACAGCTTGTTCTTTAACCATTTCTTCTGCTTACAGCAAAGTATAATTAAAATACTAGACAAATATGCTACATTTTCCCACAATTACTGGAACTCTCATATTACTCTTTCATTGTAATTTTTTTTTTTTTTAATTAACTTTGTCTACTAGGTCTTTCTAAGTTGTTTTTTTCCTGGCTTCCATTAGATGTCAACTCTAACATTTTTCTATCTTACTATTAAAAGAATGGAGTCTCTTTGTTGCAACTGCTTTTCAGACATGTTTGAAGAGCAGTATCTCTGTTTTTTAAGTTAATAATGAAAAATACAATGACTTGTATATTCTGTGGTTGGAATGGAAACAATACTTGGTTTTCTGGATCCTGAGGAAAACCTACATTTAATCGTGAATAATGAATGCTTTCTGGACATTAAAGGTGGCTAGAGAAGTGGAGGTAATAAGATAGTGTTGTATTTTAAGATAAAGAACTTTCCCCATCAAAGAGAAAAGGAACTGACAAACAATAATCCATTAAAGTTAGCATTTAAATAATAAATTAATAAATTGAAAGTATTGTAGCTAATTATTTTTTTTTCCTCGTTGTCTCTCTGTTGACGTAAAAGAGTATCCTTTTTAGCAGAGGTTGGGGGAACTTGCCTGTAATAAATGCAACAAGAGGTTATACTACAAACAGAGCTTTTATGATGTGTATGGAGGATGAATCTATGAAGAAGTCCACCGCTGGGATCTAAGATCATTACTGGCAGCAAGCCTTTTAATGGATACTTAACATATGTATGAGAACTGCAAGGGCAAAGAAAATCCAAATGATGTCTGTGAACACAATTAAGTCAGCAAAGGTTTATCTTAAAGAAAATTTATTTCTTTCCTATGTTTCATTAGCCTTTCTTAAAATTCATTTGATAAATTGGATTTTTTTAAATCTGTGTTAAAATGTGTATTCTCAGTGCATGTGCTGAAAAATATGCAGATATTTGGTTCTGATATGCTGCAATAAAGACAAAAAAAATTCTCTCTGTCCTACATTGCAATATATTTAGTTCTCAAGCATGTTTTTTATGTAAACTGGAACAATATCAACCAGTGAGCAATTAAAATCTCCAAGAACATGAGTATACAAACAAAGAAAAGAATCTGAGTTGAATTCAATTAGATTCTAAAGCACAGGTTAAAGTGACTTTTCTGGTAACTTGGAGCTTGCATTTGACTATTTCTAATTCAGCTATTACTGTAGCAGTTGTTCAAATTCTGTGAAAACTGGTGACTTGTACCTGACCCAATTTTTCTATGCTAACTGTGTAACTGTGTGAGATGATCAGTCAGGTGTGAATTTTTCTGCTTTGCAGTTGCTCAGACTGAGATGAATCACACCCTGCAAGCATTTACCTCCCTCCGCTGACTGCAGAGAGAGGTGGGGGTGACCAGCGTAGATTCAGACGTCTCCACTGCAGATGCTGAAATGAATGACACCCCACATTGGGCTGTGTAAAGGGTACAGGCAAAAGGCATTACTAAAATCTTCCAGACTTCTACGATCAGTCAAATCTAAATCTTATTCTTTTGAAGTGAAGTTGCAGGGAGCGTTTACGGTGTTTGGGGGTAGTGATGTGCAAAATGGAGCAATTTTAGAGCACCTTTCTGGGCTCCATGTGCATTACATAGCAGGCTGCGTATATTGGGAATTCCATTCAATGATGAAAGCAGATCCTTCCAGTATTGCACTTATGTATTCCTCTGAATAAAAAGATATTCTTCAGGATAAATTAAAATTGCTTCTAACTCTTCTGTAGGAGGAGAAATGTGATGAGAAGGCAGTAGTTCCCATTGTATTTCTGCACTGGTCACAGAGCTGGCAAGTCCTGCAAAGGAAAATACTATTGCGTCTTGGGATAAAACTTACTGAATCTGTTGAGTACAACCATCTTTCCTTAAACACAGAAGAATCTGTTGAGCTTTCCTGCAGTGTTCAGAAGATGAAATAATACCAGAATCACACAGAAGAGGGGTATGCCAAACAAGCAACTGATCTTTCAACTAGACGAACCACATGCTTGTCCAGGAAGCACTTTGAGAATAAAGGCATTTAAAGAACAGAAAAAAGGACACTATGGAGTAGGTTATTTTGAAGAAACTTTTTGTTTCTGGTGCTAGGAGGAAGCCAAACATCTGAAAGGAAAATGCTCATGACAAAAGCAGGAGACTTTAGTGAGGATACTAAAATAAACTGATACATCTCATCAGCTCTTGAGACCTCAGTCATTTTATGTGTTTCGTTGTTTTTTTTGGTTATTTTTGGTGAGGAGTGTGCATCTTGCTGTGGCTAGGGTCATTTTGGCAAGAGAAAGGCCAGATCTTCATCAGATTTCAGGTTTGACTGAGGAAAGTCACCAGACCTTGAACACATGCTGCATTTGCCCAGCTCATGGAGTAGGAATTGGTGGCAAGGACTCAACAAAGAGAGGCATCTCCACTTTCATCAACCAATATTGCTCGGGCAGAGACTACATGAGAGCACAGGTCCACTCCCTGCTTTCCCTGGGAAGGTCCTCACAGCAGCCAACTGGAGAGGAGAAGGGTGAGCAAGTACAGCCACCACCAGGGTCTGCAGCTGTGGAAGAGGGCTGCTTTCTGAGAGACAGGAGAACAAGCAGAGATGGAGGAAAGAACTGATCCTTCATTGTGCCAGCAAGAAAAAGGGCAGGAGAGGATTAGTTTCGGAATAAAATCACCTAGACCTTAATTTGAATGGAGAAAGAGAGGAAGAGCAGAACAAAGTGAAGTACTCGCCAAGATAAAAACAATGTTAAAAAACATCCTTTAAAATCCAAATAGAAAAACTATTTTGTCCAGATTCAAAGGCCATGATTTAAGAATCATTGGTATTTATTTCTGCATACCACAAGACATTTATTTAATTACCGAAACATGTTTTCATTGCATTTTGAGTCAATTAAATGGAAAAAAGCATGTTTTTTATAAATTTTGAGGGTTTTGTAAAACCTCAACTCTCTCTGGATTCTTTGATCCTTAACCTTACCAATTATGTGCTTTGTTTTCATTACAAATACCATTTAAACTTCATAAACTCCTTTTACTCCAATGTCATGTAGCATACGTGTGCAAATGCCTCACTCTTAGGAGTTCTTCAAAACATCCCCCTCTAACTTTGGTTGCATTGAACCAGTAACTTTCTCTTGCACTCATCAGACAAACAAAGCCCTGTTGGATCAGGAAGAAAACCGTGGTGGGCTAACTGTCCCTGAGGGGACATAAGGACCCCTTCCCATTATTTTTCGTGCTTGGTGCAGAATGGCCAGTGCTTCAGTCTGCCACAGTACCTGTGCTGTGTCTTTTCAAGCAGAAACACAGCCAGCCCTCCTGAGCTTTGCAGGAAATTAAGGCGCTAACTACATGGCCAATTTGCATGCAGCCATGTAGCGTGCAGTCTTTCAAGCTTACAGGATAATTTATTGAAACAAATGCTTGCCATTTTCTATATCATAACTATAATGTTTAATCTGCACTCGTTGCTCAAGACAAATTTTATTATGTACTTTTCTTATACAAGGTTTTAATAGGCTATGGCGGAGCGTTGTACACAGTACTTAATGCATGCTCTGATGTGTGTAAAATCTAAGATCAGGGAACGCAATGTATATTTATAGCAGTGTCTGGAAGATTATATGTAATGAATATATTATACCACATACACACCAGAGGCAGAGTTAAGGATGCACATGAATCCTGCAGTGTGGCATTTCCTAACTTCCGTGTGCTTAACCGTACAACCTTAACATTCCCTGAATGTTCTCCAATGGAATATCTATCAGCCCATATAATCAGCTTGCAAGTTACTCCCACAGAGAAAGATATTTCAGATTGTCCTCTTCCAAGAGACATTAATTAATGCATTTTCATTTTGAAATGCACTACTTTCCAGCCAACACTTTTTTTGCTGAAGATTAAAAAGCTTTAAATCTTCTTGGAGTAAGGCTCCCCAGGAAGGTTAAAAAATACTTTCTGCATCCCTTTTCCTTGGGGCTTCTCTGTTTTGCCCTTGCACTAAAGCTATTATGCACAGCTTGAATTCTAGGAAGACATGATACTGTGGAAATACAAGTAATTACACAATTCTCTCTCATTTTTACCAACTATTATTTTCTTTTTGCTCTTCCTTTCACTTTTTTCAGCTGTTTTTATCTACTGCAAACATCACTTACAGGTTATTACTTGCAGAGAAAATGCCAGCTGAAAATTGGTGATAGATTGGTAAGATGTAAATGATTGCATATTGGGGGCCCCAGATTACAAAATAACTATTTGGGTAACCTATTTACTCTGAATTCTTGCATGCTGGGCAATTCCCAAGTATTTTAAAGGTTTTGTGCAAATTCCCTCTATGAGATTACACCTATAGTGCACTATTCTTTATTAAAAGCAATAGCATGTAAAGATGTGAAAAAGCATAGCATCCTTGGTAAAGCTAGCAGGCAATTTTGGGTAACACTACGGACCTTGCAATAAAAGTTTACAGTCAAGGAATTACAGTTGGATGTTAGTTCCTGAGTCAAATACAACCCTGGAATAACTAAAGACAAATCCATCAGTTTCTAACACCTAGCCTGCAAACCAGACCAAGAAGGCTAGGCTGTACATTTGTATAGTTGTATTTTATATTATGAATGGATTAGTTTATATAGAATTATTTATGAGTACTTAGTTCTTTGAAACAGAAAAATCAGTTGCCAGTGCAGTTTAAATTTTAGCTAAGCAATAAAAATCATGAAAGAACATTGTGTTGCCTTTTAATTGTTCTTTATCTAATAAAGAGAGTACATTGCTGAAATTCTCTGTTTTCAGACAAATGGCACTGGGGAGGATATAGTAGATGAAATGATGAACTAGCTTTATTTTCATGCTTGGTATTTATAGGTAAAAATGGCTTCAGCAAAAGAAATTCAGCTGAGAAATATTAATGTACACAAGTTTGTGGGCCAAATTGGGATCCAGGGAGTCACACAACAGATGAATTTGGCCACCTGTGTTCACAAAGCTTCCAAACCCTAACAAATACGAGTAGGTTGTAAAACAAAGATTGCCTACGGCAAGTTGTAGTGGCCTTAAGAGCAGCTCTTGAGACTTGATATAGCAGGCAACATTGCTGCCTGTGTTAAGTCTCTATGCTGCTTTGGCTGTGCAAAGGTATCCGCAATGCCCAGCTGGGCAGAGATGAATGCTATGGAATGGGGACATACACCTCAGCCAAGATACATCAAACAAACATCATCTACTGTCACAGATAACATGATGTCAGGCTTCTAGGACGAGGTCATCAGAACTTACCATTAGCAGCCTAGCTGTGCTCAAGATATTTTCTCAAAGGTGGACAATGATTAGTTAAGCTATTTGACAGCACCTGTGAGACCATTGAATGAAATGGGGCTGGCACAGGCCAGGAGCAGAGAGGCAGGAACTGGGCAGTTAAGGTTCCTGCCCTTTTTTGTCAGAAAACCTGCCATAATGTCTGGTATTATTATTTCTCTTGAAGGATATTTTGTTTCTCTTGCTTAAGGTGTTGGGTGTTATTGGTGGGGAGTAGAGGTAGATAGGACATCTCCCGTAATTGCCAAGAGACATTCCTCTGGGAAAAGATGTTTTGAGCATGTTCTCATTTTCCTCTAAAGATGAATGTGTGTGATTGTTTTAAAAGGATTAAATTGATACCCTTTGATGCATCCTTACCAGTTTTTATGAATGCTTTGACCAAACAGTGTGGGTGATAAATTCATTATGGGTGCTAAACTCATTATAGTGATAAACCTGGTATGGGTGATAAACTCATTACAGAAGAGGCCTAGTATGGTGAAGCTGACACAAGGCTTTTTGTCACTGTCAGCAAAATTGCAAACTATAAAACTTCCACTCACATAAATGATGATCTTGGCACACTCCGTTCTTCCATCTCCCCCTTTCAAAGGGTGAGATTAGACCCTCACATAGTTTCAACTGTTATCTTCAGTCCCACAACTCACAAGTCCCTATCTATTCTTGTTAACCAGTCCAAGTTCTCAGCTGGGCTCTGACATTTCCTCATTATCACCTAAATTCTGTAGGCACAGCAGAAATTCCTGTCTACCATCCCTGTCCTAAACCTGTCCTTCCCACAGATATCCCCATGAGACCTCCATAGGTGCACAATCTTAGGGAGAGCTTTCCTTCCTCTGGTCTTGCTTATGAAAATGCTATTTGGTTCCATCACCATGCCCACCTTATTCAGGCCAACATCCTGGTTCCCTTACTGTCTTCTGTATTAACCTTTGCCCAGAAAATCTTAGAATCATAGAATTATAGAATGTGTTGGTTGGAAGGCACCTAAAAGACCATCTAGTTCCACCCCCCCTGCCATGGGCAGGAACCCCTTCCACTAGAGCAGGTTACTCAAAGCCCCATCCAACCTGGCCTTGAACACTTCCAGGGACGGGGCATCCGTAACTTCTCTGACAACCTGTTCCAGTGCCTCACCACCCTTGTTCTGTCACTACATGCCCTTATACAAAGTCCCTTCCCAGCTTTCTTGTAGGCCCCCTTTAGGTACTGGAAGGCTGCTCTAAGGTCTCCCCAGAGCCTTCTCTTCTCCAGGCTGAGCAATCCTACATACCCTCTTGAGATCCTTTACTCAAGATGCGTTTATCTACTGGCCTGGCAAGAAATTGCCACCTGTAATGAACCAGCTGAATGCTAAAATACACTTCTTGCACCACAGCTTTTGCTAGAGTCCTCAAAAATTTCTCACCTCCTAATGATGAAGATCTTTCTCTCCATCTCTCCAGCACCTGTAGGACGACATGAAAAGGACACGTACTGTAATGAACCAGCTGAATGCTAAAATACACTTCTTGCACCACAGCTTTTGCTAGAGTCCTCAAAAATTTCTCACCTCCTAATGATGAAGATCTTTCTCTCCATCTCTCCAGCACCTGTAGGACGACATGAAAAGGACACGTACTGCAAAGAAGGTCATGTGAAGGAATAAAAGTCGTGACATAAATCTTCATCTGGAAAACTTAATACTTAAAAGAACTCGCTTGAAAAAAAGGCCTTTCTAGATGGGACACCTACTACAGACTGCAGAGTTAAGTGGCCTCCTTGACTAATGAGTCAAGTGTTTGTAGCTGGTGTCCTCAGATGAATCCAAGTCTCATGTTCACTTCTATTCTCAACGTCTTTGCTCATCTGAGGCCTAGATGCTTCCCTGGTCTCTACCTCTGGGACTTCAGACCAGATTATTTACTAGAAAGTACAGGCAATTGAATCCTGAAGAAACCCTACAGTCAACTGAGATTCAAACCTTTTTAGCAGCTGCAAACTACTTCATCTCCCTAACAGAGATAACAGAACATACTTAGACAAGTAAATAAACCATCATATTTGATAGAAAACATACACCATGTGGCAACTCTATCACTTGGTAACATGACAGAAGTATATTTGAGCAGGATTAAGGAGGTAAGATTGTGATGATTTTATTTCAGTGCCAAGGTGAGTTTTCTGAGGGATAGTGCAGTGATAACTGAATGGCTCAGAGCCATGGAAAAATTTTCTCCTGTTTCTGTGCATTGAGCTGATTTCTCCTAAATTAGTGAATTGAATTGACTCAGTAAAATGTCTTAAAGATAGCAGAAGTGGCACAAAGGAAGGGTGGGAGCCCACCTTTCCAGTGTAAGAGCAGGACAAGGAGGGCTGCAGGCACAGGGTAGTGGGGAGCAGGCAACTCCTTTCGACAGCTCTCTGTACAGTTGAATCAGGCACCAAGGTACACTGTCATAATGTGGAAATTTAGGTAGAGAAATTTAAAGAGAAAAACATTCAGAGTCAACAAGGCCTCACTACAGGGCAATATTTGGTCTCAAAATGCTTTGTTTCTAAACATTTTCATCTCAATTATTACTTTTATGGTCATATTGCAACAATATTCACAACGAGGATTCTGTTATGCAATATATTGCACAAATTCAGGAAGACTAACTCTGCTGTAGACAGCTTCAGTTCTCAGTTTCCAAATCCGTGTATATGGGAGCGCAGCATCCGTATATCTTTATATACATCACTACAAGCTCAGAGTTGAATTCTTACTTACAAAAAATTAGAATTTCAAAAAGGAGAAGAAAATAGCACTTGCAGAGTTATGGACAGCTGGTGACTGTTTCATAACAAGGCCTTTTTTTCCCCCTTCTTTAAATATAATTTACTGGAGCTTTACTTAGAGATGCAACAAATTAGCAGCTATTCATTTTATAATGAAGAAGGCCTCATGTAAATCTAAGCTGTGAATAGGCAATCAGAATTTATTTGGACATAAAGAGTTATTTGCCAGGCTAATATTTCAATATTGAACTCCATAATGCATTCAGTACCATCATAGACCATTTTATGCAGTTAAGTTCTTATGTCATTACATTGCCTCTGTTTGATTCTACACAGTACCTGTAGCTATTACTAAACCCTGCATGAAAGGCCACCAGAAAAAGACAAAATGAGTCTTCTTTGGGTAATATATAAATTTAACTCATCTCCCCTCAGGTCTGAATAAGCATTAAAATGGAAGCTTTTATTCTGGAACAAAGTCAGTTCTGGGGATTCAACAATATGATTACATGCAGGCTTTACGTAAGTTCAAACAACAGCAATTAAGAACACCGAATAATCCAGCATTGGTTCATTTAAAGCAACTACAAAATGTGCATAACTACATCAGCTCAAACTCCTAATCCATATGCCTTCTAACACCCAAATAATTTTGCACTTCAGTTCCATCGGTTAATCTTTAGGTGGGCCACCAGTAGCTCATTGCAGTGATGTTTTCCAGTATGCCCAGGAAATGTTTCCCATTTGGCAGGGTACTGGTGATGTTGGTAAAATAAAGGGCTGAGGCTGATGGGCTGTGGGTTCTTGTTGTTGCTGTGCCTCCTTTTTGCCCCGAGCTTCTTTCTCTGTGGGAGTAAACCTATTGTCTTGAAGAAATGGTGGCCAATTAGATGGGCAACTGGATTACCACAACTGAGGTTTTTGCAGTGGTTTTGGATGAAATGTGTGTGACCACAGAGCACAGTGCAGAGTCTGCCATGCCTGCGGGCAGCCTGGCTGCACACACCCTGTCTGCTGGGAAAGCAGGTATCCAGCATCCTGGACAATGGTAGAAAACCTTCAAAATCCAGAAGGGAGCTTTTAATTATAATCTCTTTCTCATTTCACAAAGATGTGTGTGGGAAAATTTAGATGCATGAGAGCCCGAGAGCCTTGATGGTGTCTGTGTGCATTCTTTCCATTCTGCGGGTCATCTGTGCTTAATAAATCAGTGACTGCAAAGGTATGTAGCTGCCTAATTTTGGATAAGTAAAATTTGAAATCCAAAATCTCAGTTTGTATTAGGTGCCTAGAAGGAACTTATGCCTATGACAAATGTAGGCATCTAAAAATTAGATTTCAAAGTGTGAACTAATCACACAAAGCTCACTTAAATCATTGTAGAAAAACTGATATTCCTGAAGGTTAGGAAACAGGTGTCCAACTAAATCTGACAAATCTCTGGAAGTAAGCTTTTCTCTCCAATGCCTACAAATAAAGTTTTTTGCTACTAGTTCATGGGAGGAGGAAGAAGTGATGTCCCTTTACCCCTTTGAGGGTTCTGTGCAACAGGTTCCTCCCCACCCCAGAAAGGGTCCAGCACATTTCACTGCAAGAGGGACACAGTGCTCTGCATCGTTAGCCTGGCCAGCAATAGCATGGCTGGGGCAGCACAGAGCTCCAATGGCCGGTGGATTTTTCCCCCACAGGTATTTTTATCAGTCTGAACGGTTCTGCACTTGCCTCCTCCTGTTTGTCTCCCGGCTGAAGTTGTACTTTAGCCTGTGGTTCTCCATACTGGCCTTTCATGGCAAAATTATTATTGGAACTGTGCTGGAGTCACGATGAAGAACCTATGTGGGTATTAGGTCATGCATTTTCTTAGCAAGTTATACATGTTATGTGGGCACGTAACACATCCTCATGAGCAGCAGCTTTGCTTCTCACTTGTTTTAATTACTAAATAAATTAACTGTGAATATAAAGCAATATCTTCAAGCAACCAATGTACCAGATCAGAGAAAATATTCAGTAAGTATGAAGGAACTGAAGATAAGTTGAGCATGTGCTTAAGTGTTTTGCCACTTCTGCTGAGACTGATTTTTCACAGCTACACATGTATATCACTCTCATACATCACCCTGCCCTCGCCCGGGGACTCAGGGTCCTCCAGAATAAGAATAAGAGCCCTAAATCCCTGTCAGCCAGCTGAAGCCATGCACCGTATAACAAATTTCTTACCTCCCCAAATGTGGCCTCAAACAATTTTAATAAATCTTTAGCGATGTATCTTCTGTATCTCAAATACGTAAAGGTCAGACGGTGCCATTCTGACTGACCCTGACCTGTAGCTATTCCCTCCGTGACTGTAGCAGGACTGTTCATGCAATAATATACAGCAGTTGTGAGCCGGAGAGGCACAGCCCGGCCATGCAAGACCTGGCCGTCCTTCTGCGGGCACCAGGCAATGGTCGCTGCCCCCCCAGACACCCTCCACTTGCGGTGCTGATGAGAGAGGAGACACCTTGCCCCCAGGGTCCAGCACAGACCTGCCAGAGCCCGCTGCTGGCACCAGTTGTCTGCAGGTTTAATGGAGCTGCCTTTGATTTAACCACAGCTTCTTTATGCCGTTGCTTCCCGGCTCCCCCTCAGTGATTTCCTTGTTTGGTTTTAACATTTCAATTTTGCCAAAATGTTAAGGCAGCGCTTCACCTGCTGACCGGGTGTAACAGTGCTGCAGTGAATGGGGAAAAATAAAAAAAGGTGCTTAGCTCAGCTGAACTCCCTCTCTTGCCGCCGTAAAATTAATTGTTATCATTATCTAGCTGCTTTCTGGAGACCATCAACTTACCTGCTACACAAACTGTAACAGCAGTAACAGCAGCTGGACCTGACATACAGCCTTGCCCTCGGTGTATTAAATCATTCTGATGTAACGTCTAACAAACCACATGACTCACCTATTAAACCTTTTCAGGGGCATGTGCTCTGGCAATAGGAGAGAGCTTGTAATGAGGCCAAACTCACAGAGGATAAAAGGAACATATTACGAAAACAAGCTATTGAAGGCGTGCATGCTAATTTAAGCGAATGCATTTGGACATGTAAGAGCTTTGCCGTTTCTGTGTAAAATGTTTCCAATTTCTTATTTCCCATTGCAGAGCTGATTGAGTCAGCAGCAGCTTGCCACTTGCATTCCAGGTGGCATGATACGTCTCCTCGTACACTAACTCATATAGGTCATTAATATGCTAAATAAGTTGTAGCCAATTGGCTCCCATGGTGACAGCTCCAAAAGCTTCATGAATAATCAATGGAGCACCTGGAGGCATGAAATTTTCATACAAAGAGTTTCTAGACTTTTGCATTAAGCTCTGAGCAGGGACAGACAAGTGATAGACATGACTGTCACTTTGAGGAGTTTCAAAAATAAGAAGTGTTATTTTAAAAGAAAATAGCAATCTTATTAAAATAAGAACGAATCTGAAACTCTGTCTCCTGGAGCATTTCTAGGAAAGGCACCTAAACTGATTCCCTTGCCATCTTTTGGACAGAAGCACGTTTTAGTGTTGGTGAGGGAGAGTGGGAATACTTCAGCTACTCTATATGATCTGCAACACACTCATCACTGAGAAGTAGGGATTCACTGATAGAATTAAACAGTTCCATCTCTAGAAGATTAGTAAACACTTACTGCTTTTATCTATATTCTCTGCAAAAATTGATATGCCTATAGATTTTAGGAGTAAAAATCACATAATCTGAGTGACACTGGCAAGCATTATGAGCAGGATGTCAGCTCACCCTGTTAAAAGCAGGTGCCTTTCTGACATTGTTTCCTTTTTAAGTACTAGTGTATTATCTCATAGGTTCTTTCAGACAACTTCGTTACTGAAACAAGTAGACCACAGGCAAGAGATGTTTCACTATTTGATAGAGCAGACCAGAAAATTAGTTAAGCCTCCCACAGGGACTGTGAGGATGATAGATGTGGTCCTGCCTCATGTTTTTTCCCAACTAAGTTTGTGCCTCACATGTTCCCAACTCTGGGAAAGATGAAACTGGAGATGTGCTGGCCAGTCAATTTGTGTGTAGTGATAGTTGCAGGAATTGAGGCAACTCCAGTATTTCCTTTTCCATGTGGGGTTGTTGTGTACAGGAGTGTCTCTTGCAGAAGTCCAGTGCTAGAGGAGCTGTGGGACCCTGCCTTGCCCCACTGTCCAGTTCTCTGTTGTGAGCACCGACTTCTCATGCGGATGCACTGGGAAGAGCAAGGAAAAGTGCCAGGACTTCATCTCTGCTTGACATAATTTTCACACAGCTGCTGAGAAGACAGCAATGGCCCTAGCCGCTCCTTCTGGCATTACTATGGGCAGTTTTCCAATCCCTTCCTACACAGCCTGCAAATTAAATGTACTTCAGTCTCAGCTGTGTTTGGGGTGTTTCAGATGAGATCCTCAGCAAAATATTTGTGCTCTTTGCCATCTATTCTGACATAATGTCAGTCTGAGTCGTCAATAAAAAGATGGGAGAGTTCAGGCTGCAGAAACACCACGAACACCGTCATGAAGATCTTGTGTACCAAGAGGTTTTCTGGTGAGGAAAATGTACAGATGTTGGAGCTAATCAAAACTGGCATACCTAGTGTTGGCTGAATAACTTAGAAACACTTCTATAAGCAGAAAAAAGAGCATAAATATATTATCTACATGGCTCCACATAAGCAGGACCATTCAAGCATTAAAAAGGGGTACATAAGAGAAAGTGCAAGGTCCTTTACAAGCTATTGGCAGTTTTTTAATGTTTTCTAAAGTAACAGAACTACATGGTCTCAGTTTTTAGTATTATCCTGATAATGGATAGCTTACACTGTTCTTGCTTTGTACAATGTTGTTCTTTTAAACACATTGCATTATATGCTCTGGCATACAGAAAAAAATCCCCACAGAAAAGTGCACACACACTCACATACATACAACATACCAGTCTACCACAAAATTTTCTTTTCAGATCAACCACCAGTTAAAAAGCATTGAAGGTGTCTTGGCAGGTGTCTTGGCTTGGACACAAATATCCTGAAATTCTCTGGCACTTTTATTCACAAAGGAATAAAGCAGGGATTTTCCCTATCAATCCCTTCAGAAGAAACTTAAAACATTAGTAGAGTAATGGCATTGACTTTTGAGGCAAAATGTGTCTATTGTTGGAGGGAGAGAAATTGCCGTCAAAAAACCATAAAGGAAAGAATACTCTTTATAGACTACAACAATTAAAAAAACCACTTCATTTCTCTTGAATGGTGAGGTGAGAGATGTGATGTCCGCTGAGACACGTTAGAAAGGTGACCTCCACAGCTCAGCTCCGTAGGCTGTGAGAGTTTGCTCAAGTCCTCCAGAGACCGATTGCCAAGGCAGAACCATCGTGCCAGGCTGATAAACTGTGCTTAGTAAAATAATATAGTCTGGTGAAAAGTGTTAATTTAAACAATGCCCACACTAACTTATTGCAAACTCCTCCACACAGCGTTGTATGGTATGTAGGTACACCTTCTGTCTACATCTTAGGTGAAGAGAGATTGAGTCAGGTGGGGACCGAGCAGGATCACATCATCTCCCATCTGCCTTCACAAAAAGTGTGATGAGTGTTATGTGTCCTCGATGGCTGTCTCGTGAGAGCTAGGGAATACGACTGGTAAGTCACAGGGTCTCTACGCCTGTGTTGGCTTTGGCCACGATAGAGTTAATTGTCTTCACAGTAGCTGATATGGGGCCATGGTATGGATTTGTTCTGACAACAGTGCTGATAACACAGGGATGTTGTCGTTACTGCTGAGGAGGGCTTACCCAGAGTCAAGGCCTTTTCTGCCTCTCACCCCACCCCACCAGCGAGGAGGCTGGGGGGGGGCACAGGGAGTTGGGAGGGGACACAGCCAGGACAGCTGACCCCAATGACCCAAGGGATATCCCACACCGTATGACTTCATGGTCAGCATATACAGCTGGGGGAAGAAGAAGGAGCGGAGGGACATTTGGAGGGATGGCATTTATCTTCCAAGTCACCATTACGTGTGTTGGAGCCCTGCTTTCCTGGAAAAGGCTGGACACCTGCCTGCCCATGGGAAGTGGGGAATGAATTCCTTGTTTTGCTTTGCTTCTGTACGTGGCTTTTTCTCTACCTATTAAACCGTCCTTTCGCATTTTTACCCTTCTGATTCTCTTCTTCATCTTGCCAGGGGCAAGTCAGTGAGCAGCTGTGTGGGACTGAGCTGCCTACCAGGGTTAAACCACAACACCATCATATCTCAGGAACATCGTAGGTGGCATTGGAAAGCTCCTGACTATGAAGATGGTTCAAATTTTTTTCCTCCTGGGTTGCAGTCCCCAGTTTTCCAGAGGAGATAATCCTTAGAAAGATTTATTCGCTCACATCTGCTTCCTCCAGGTTTGTCTATGTAAGATTTTCCTTTCTCCAGTTTGCTTTCGGAGTTTTGTGCCCCAGATTTATTAAGCTTTGCAGCTTTGTTACCACATCCAGAATATACAATTTGGAATCACACATTGATTGTCTGTTTAAGAAATGAAATGCCACAGTGCATATAAATATCTTTCAATTTGAAAATAAAGTGCACAACTTAAAGTAGGGACAATCAATACTTGCAATGACTGATGCAAAATTAGGGAAGTGGTGAAATTCATGCATGGCTTATTATGGCTTCTGTACATGTTAAGCCTTACAAATATGTTACATGGAATAATATCTACAAAGTGTGCTCGCTTCTGTTTAAACTTAAACTCTACACTGTGTGAAAGAATCTTACATGATATAATTACTAACAAGGATAAAAGCATGACTTTGACAGTTTAAACATGCATCTTTCTGAATTCTATTGGAGTCATTTGTAGTATCTAAGCAGCTATAAAACAGATTGGTGGCATCTCTTCTGACATATTTTATGTGTGCACGTCCTCTGTGCTATATGAATATCGCAGCTACTTGGGGTGTTTTAATGCCTTCCTGGATCACAGCTGAAAACTTGCCCTCATCAAAAAGGACAGAAATGCCATTGAATTTAGTCACACCAGAATTTGTTCTCATGTATTTGTAAAACCTCCTTTCTTCGAGGGTTTGGTGGAAGTCTGAAGATAACTGTGGTGGTGATTAATCTGTCAATTTGACTGATACTTTAAAAATATATCTGAGTAGAAGAATTTTCTTTCACACAAGAACAGCAGAGAATATTAAATCAGGACCTCCTGTGCTCTGCCAGGCTTGAGTCTTGGGGTCATCTTGGATTACAGAAGGTGCAGTTACTGACTCGGGTACTGGAGCTGGGACTTGGCTGCAGCAGGATGAGGCCCAGCCATTCCCACTGAGGAGACAGGAGACACTCCAGCAAGCTCACCAGCCTAAATGAGCAGAGGATCAAGGCAGCACAACAGTGCAGAAGTAAATGGCATGGATCAACAGTTGTGAAGACTGAGATACTGCTGTTGACCTCGTCACTAGGTCTGTGACTCATTTTCCCTGCTATAAATCAAAAATTGCTTCATCCTTTTTAAAGCTTTGAGAATTTTGGATAAAAAGCATAGAAGAGGTAAAAAAATAATCTTTATAGTGCATTTGATGCAGAAATGCTTTTTATCCTGAGGGCAATATGCTGTGTCCACTGGGACTCACTGTCCTCATTGTTCCTCTTGGATCACTATTCAGGCAGAAGCATATAAGAAAAAGAAGTGTTGAAAACCTGTAACTGCTTTGTCTCAGTTCCATTTTAACTAAATCGAAAAAGAATCTGTCAGGAAATAGAATGTATCTGGCTGTCACAGGGGGCTTGGCCTGCACTGTCATCATGTTTTATGATGAGGCTACTAAACACTGCAGCTACCATACAAAGTTGCAAGAACTTTTCCCCTTTACATTGAATACAAGCTTCCCAGGGTGCAAGTCAGGGGTTCTGGGGTCTCCCCGTGGCCCAAAGCTTCAGAGATTGCTGCCCACTTCCTGCAACAGAAATTTCCTAGATCCATAGATGTTTTCAGTAATTACTTAGCTGACATTGTAGGTTCACCTAAATGAGAAAACCCACAGGCATATTTTATATTATGAAAGGTAAGACATTACAAAACTAGCAAAACCACATAGTCTCTATTCTCAAGCAGCCCCAAGCCATCATGCACATCTTAGTTCACCAGGTACTACTGATCTTTGACATGTTTCATTTTGCTTAGCACCCCTCCTGACTTGGAGCAGGTTTCTACTTTCAGCTAGTATGATCATTGCTGCAGGTTTAGTGTCTGCCAAGGACTGCTTTTGTGAGATTCATTAAGTAAATATTGCATTTTACATTCATTGGCATATTGTAAAGGGAGTTTTTATAGATATCTCACAGACTCAATCCCACGAACAACTGTGAACTTCCGTAGAGCTTACAGCCATGAACCTCATGGCTGGGGAAATACATGGGGAATTGAGGTGGGATGAGTACTGGCTATTTTCAGATGGTCGCTGTCTGATGTACACATGCAATATGCATGTCGACATCTGGGTTGTATTTCTTAGGTTGTCTTTAAATTAATGGAAGAAAAATAAGTATTTTAAGGGACCGATTAATTCGATCCACTGTAGATACATGCTGAAGGATGAGGTCAGTCATTCTTGAATTCCTTTCAATTACCTCAAAAGTAGCCAAGGGTGAATAGTTAAGATGTAGATGTCTAACTTGTAAAAGTCTACACTTGGAGAGATGAATCCTCACTGCAAAGTCCAGCACATCTTTTTAATCAAATTCACAGAAAAATCACTGTGAGGTGTGGATCCTTAGATGATATATATACACTATTCACAAAGTGGTTTCAAAACATCATCTTTCTTAATTGCTTAGGTAATCATAGCAATGCTGTGTTTTATTGTGATCTTTTCAAACATCTCTCTAAATTATTGTGAAGCAATATTTGAGCTTCTCATAGCTATAGCAATTAAGTCAAGCAGAATCCTAAATTATAGAGGCACATTTACGAAAATTGACAAGAATATTCTAGAGCTTTGTCTACAGTACAGGTTATCCCTGGATGTCAGCTTATCCAATGGCATAAATACTGTTTTACAACTGTCATGTGAATAATCTTAGATATGCTTATCTAAGACTAAGTATTGTGTCAGTTGTTTGTTTATCATCAATGACTGTTACAGTAAATGCTATTTAAAATCTACAAATTCTGGAAAGTACTTAATCTCCTAAATTTCAAAGAGTAAATAATGTCCAATAAGAGACATAGGAGATCTTGACCCTGGTAGCAGCTTCTCTTAGAATCTCTTACTTGTTTATTGTTTTTTTTAACACCCACATCTGAAACAGGAGGCCTGGATCCGTGGAAGGACCCTGAGTAAGACAATGAACTGGTTTGATTCAGTCTAGCCGTTTGCATGTAGAACTTAAGCTACATTATAGACTCCAGAAATGAAAGCAATCACAACCTGCCATCTAATTTGACCAAACTACCATCTGCATTTGGAATGGTCTTCCATCACTATTCATCTTCTAAGAGACGTGATAGTTCAGGAAGACAAAATTTTTCAGTACTGTCTTTTCCAAATTTGGTCCCCACCCTTTACCAGTTTTTTTAACTACCTCAAAGCAGTAGACACGTCTGCTGTGCACAGGTTGCTTTTTTTGCACATGGAGATGGAGACCACCACAAACCCCTCTGCAGAAGACTAGTTCGCTGTCAGCTGCCTGCAGACAGATGGCCCCTCCATTCCCTCACCGTATGACGAGGAAGAACCGTGTGTCAACTCCAAATAGGCTGGCACAGTGTGTGGCCACAGCTGGAGGAGCCACATGAAGCAGTTCAGGTGCCAGGAGCTGACTCCGTGTGTGGCCAGGGCTCTGCTGCACTGGCATCCAGCCTGGGAAGGCATCTGCGGGGGCTGTTTCTCAGCCCCACCGCCTGCTGCCCCGCTGCCTGCACATGAATACTTGGTCCTTCAACCTGTGCTTAGCTGCCTTGAAGCCTTTTCATTATGTCTTGTGTTTCAAACAGTAATTTTTTACCTGTGAGAAAAACTAAGGCCATTTCATCAACATTTCCAAAAACTCATATACATTTTTGTCAAATTCTATAGAATCTGCTGTCAGTATGTTCTCAATATAGTATTGAGATTACTGTCTCATCCTTCAGTGTGCAATGACTCAATATCATATTGTTGCATGTTCTCCAGACCCAGCTGTGAGTTTAGGCCTTCCTCATTTTCTCCCAATGTTTCCTAAAGTACAAAGTTATTCCTACCCTATACGATCCGAGTGTGCCATGATAGCTGTTGAGCTGTGCAACAAAGGATGCTATTAGTCTCATTTTACAGAGGGAAGAAGTGAGTCATAGAGATTGGAGCACAAGGTTTGCATGAATTTTGGTGTCCAGAGATGATGAGGACCTGAGGGTTTTTTCCAGCAAGTTTAGCATGGGCTAGCAGCACTCCAGATGTTCAAAGCACAGATCCTGTTGACTTTAGTTCCACGTCTGAGAGCATACTAGCCCACAAATCAGGGACCCAGGAGGAACACACAGTTGCGATCATCTTTATGGTCACTATGAGTTATAGGATAAAGACTATAAACGTGATGTTTCTTCCATCGTGCTGTCTCAGGGGAGAAGGAAGCTGGGCCAGTGGATCTTTGTCCAGCCCAGGATAAGAATTACAGCAACAGGTCAGCCAAAAGCAATGGTCAACATGATTTGGACCAGTGATGATATCAGTATCAAAATAAATGTAGCACAATGGCATCAACTGCCACCTTATTGTGCAGGCTTCTGGGCAAGGACTCACTGAGCCCACTTGGGAGGCAGATACTGGAAGGATTTTATTTCCACACCAAGCACATGCTCCCCAGATGATTTGCTCTCACTGGGGTCTTGCACATGGCCCTGGCAGACATGGCCCCATCCATAGAGGACCCAGCAATGCAAAATCATTGCAAGGCTACTGGAACTTTCTTCTGTATTCTGTGTCACACAAAGCCTGCTCTCACCACAGGCCCTCTCTCACCTACTTGTCCCCCCAGAACTCTCTGATCTCCTCATGTATGGCATCGCTTTCTGGGCCGGGCTGGGAAGGGGGAAGATGCTGCCAGTCAGGGGAGGAGGGTCACAGCCTGATTGCAGCCCTCCGCATCTTCCCTGGCTGGAGAGGAGAGGCCGGTCAGGTAGCGTTGCCCTTCCCATATCAGAGAGAGACAAGCAAGCTGGAGATCAGAATGAAACAGGTCTTGACTACCACAGGGTGAGCCAGTTCCACTGAGCTCTGCAAAATGGTTTGATTTTAAAAAAATAGATAAGGACAAAGCTTTTTTCATCAGCATTTTCCTATCCAACCATACTTGTAGTTTGTGGTTGAAAGGGGAATATATTCCAACTTTTAGTGGGGAGAGCACACAGTCAGCCTATTCTCAGCAAGAGCTGTGGGCTGGTACACGTGCATAGCCCACGCTTGTGCAGGCGGAGCCCACGCTCGCACGGTGACACATTCTGGTCAACACTAAAGCAGCCTGGTCGAGTATGTTGGATGAAGGTGCCATTTTCAGAAATATTTAGCTCCAGATCAGAACTGACCTGAGACTTTTACAGGCTTTTAGGATTTGCAAATATTTGATTGGCTTCTCACGGTGACAGTAAAGGTCACTTTTGTTTTACAAAGATGGCCTCTTCGTCAAATTTCTGAATCACGATGGTGATGCTCACCAGTGATTTTCAGCATGGGGAACACAATGTATTTCCCCCGCAGTCTTGTTCTCAGAAATGACTAAAGTCTGCTCTGACATTCAGTCCTCCCTCACCCTGCTCCTTTCCAATGAAACAACCTGCTGGAGTTTGCCATTTTCTGTGCTTGATGGGAACTGTCAAACAACCCTAAAATAGGCATTGTTATCAACAGCCGTTATATCCAAGGCAGCTTCCTCCAGTAATGAATAAGTATCCATTCTCCTTCCACCCACAGATACACACCTGCCATTAGTGACTATCACAAACCATGCAACACGTTCCTGTGGGCAGGACCTTAATTATTTCCCTCGGTTTCCCCTCGCATCTCCTTAGAAAACTTGCCAATATAATCAGTTATAGCCGAGTTGGAAGTCTGCTGATTTGGAAGGAAAGAGCTTGTTAAAGGGTCTTTTAAGAGATCAGGCGCGCTGCGGGTGTAGAGTTAAAATTAATGGCATCTGCGCTGAGGTGTGCAGTAGCTGTGATAGCTCTGACAGATGTAGCACGGCTGCATATTACACAGCGGTGCAGTCACCCCACATCACGTGTCTGGGGTGTGTGTCATCCTCAGCAAGCTGTATCTGCAGAGAGAAAAAGGGCTGACGGTAAGCCTGTCCCAGCAGTTGCTTAAGGCGGATAGGATTGAGAACCACCCCTAAGGTAATAGAGTTTTCTAGCAAAGTCTAGTTTGCATTATAAGGAAGAAAAAAAAAACCCAACATTTCTTTAATATTTAGCGGTTGCCTTGAACTTGTCTGAGCACAGTGACTGCAGTGATTTTCTGGACTGACAAAGTATATTTTTTCTGGAACTCATTACAGAGTTGGGCTGTGTCAGAAACAAAGAAGTGTAAAGACTTGAAAGAAGAGAGGGCAGAGGGTTTGCAAGCCAATTCAAGAAAGACATTAAATGCAAAGGGGCCACTGAAGAAGAAGCTGCAGAGACAGTTGCAAGAGAATTTAGCACATAAAAATATGTGCGACGCTGCACAGAGCATGTATATGTAATATTCATAAGACTGTCTTTTAGATGCACTCTTCCTCTAGATTTTGAAGCTGTCTGAAATCTGCAGACTTTCAAACCACTTAAATATAATAAAGCCTGCACTGATTATATCATGATTGCTGACATTTGGTGTCTGTCAGTCTGAAATAACTTTTCCTCCTTGCTATAATTTCCTCTAAAAAGCAAAGCAGAGTCAGTGATTTTCCACAAAGCTTTCTCCAAACAACTCCTGCATGAATGTCTTGGTGGTTTCTTTCTGAGGTCAAACACTATTGCCCAAAAGCTTTTATTTTCTCCCTACTTTTACTGCATTTGTTTTTCTGATACTTCTGTGTCTGATGTTCTTGACTGACAAACTGGAGTGCTACCTGTATTTAAAAAAAATGTTATTAAAAAATCTTAAGAAGATCCTATTAATATTTTATTAGCATTTCTTTTCTTCCCGAGACTGAATGACAGCTTACCCAAGATAGCTGATTTTAATTATTTTTTTCAATCTGTATTCCTCTTGTCACTGTCTCCTCCAGCATCAATCCAGTCAGATGTTTTCCTTTATTATTACCATAAGGCCTCAGCAGCCTATAATTACTCTAAAGAATTTCTTATCTTTTATTTCTGAAGCTTAGATTTTCCTTTCTTTTAATTTTCTTTTTTTTGTTTTGTTTTGTGTTTTATATATTTTGGTAAGATCTGTAATTAACCTTGCAGCTGTTGATAGTCTGCTCAAGTCTGCAACGATTACACTTCGTGTAGCCTTTTTCTGTCCCCACCCCCTCTTTTCCTGCTCGACTGTTCGCGAGGGGCTGGTTACAGTAATGATATTCTTGTCTTCAAAGCCATGAACAAAATGTATACAACAAATTCCTTTCGGGATTGCTTTGCAGAATCCATTTTTAATTCTAAAATGATTAAAAGTCTTGCTTTTAATAGCACACAGTGTACATTTCCAGCCATTTCCAGCCTGCAGTTTGCTAGGATTTGCCAAGGATGGGTGATGCAGAGGAGATGGCTGGGTGGTGGTGTCTGTGCCGCAGCCTCTGCTCCCCTAGAAGGGAAGCAGCAGGAGCCTTACACCAGCTTTTGCCTGGGAGGGTACCATGTCTGAGCTGAAAGAAATAGAATGTACATATTTGCATAGATTACATGACTACACTGCTTTCCCTGGAAATGAGTCTGTGCTTTCCACTCAAGAGATGGAATTACGGAAATAGGAGAAAAAACATTTTGGATCTGTGATGAAAAATATATAAGGCTACTCTTGAGGTACATTACCTTGTCATTAGGTATAACAAGATTCTTTCAGCATACTGCATTCGTTTCCTAGAGTTATGACTTGTAAGTAGAGCTAAACGCAGATGCAATGTTTCCATGATTACGGTGCTTATATTTTTACAGAGGTACACCTGCCTTGGGAAGACTCATTGACATCACTGTGCTTGCAACATCTCTAAGAGATTACTTTTTGAAACAAAGAAAACTACACCCAAACAGAACACATGAGAAACATATTTAATGAAGGTATTTTTTCAGCATTTTAAGACTTTGATTTAGCCTTTTCCGTGGACTGTTGAGAGAAAGTCTGTCCTTCAGTGATGGAGAAATGAAGTAGAATTTGTTATAGATAGATCTGTATCATCAGTACTCTCCCTGAAGGCTTCTACAATGACCTCCACCATGACATGCAGAGGTCTTCTATTTTATGAGTCAAAGATCATTCAGGCCTTTCAAAACCTCAGGTGTGAACTCCTGAGGAGAGATTATAGATTTTGAAGTGGTACATGTCATGATTTTAAGCTGTGTCCCACTGCACAAGGACAGAACTGAAACTCCTCTGCTTGTTTAACTTCTCCTTGTGTAACATGCAAAATAAATCAGTATCCAATTCTTTGCCTTTGGATTGCTTCCTTACCTTTAGTGGTCATGATAAAAAAAACAAAACCACTTAATATGAAAGACATTCTTAAAGGCAGTTGACATAGGACTTGTATACTAACATAATTCATTATTTATTTCACTGTTTTGGTTTCAACATCTCCTCTTCTAAGAGTCCTTAGTAAGGAAAATCAGAGCTGGGAGAAATTAAAGGGCAAGAGTCACCTCAACTGCCTTTAGCTGTTTAACTTCAACCAAAGCTGGTGGCCTGGGTTCACCATACTGCTGGTAAAGAGAAAAGGGCCCTTTCAAAGAGCAGTTCATCCCATCCTAAGATACATGCCCAAAGCTGATGAGTGAATTTGCTTCTAAAGATGCCTATCTTTCTCCAAGGATTACTGTGTGCATCTTGAACAAGAAGCAGAGATTAAATGCTTAACTTTTCAGCAGATAATTTTACTTGTGGTGATCCTTTCTCATGCAACTAAGTGAGGAGCAGCGTTGAAATTTAGCTGACCTGTCTGTACCCAAGTACTAGTATTACTGACGTTTATATATTCCTTAGACAATAACAAGCATAAGGATTTCCAATGAACAGCTGTGAAGTCCTTTGAAAAGTATCCCAAACAGAAAAAGCAAAATAAAAATTACCAAATGTTGTAAAAAAAATATTTTCAAAATCATCTTATAAAGCAGACCGAGCAAAATCGAAGAGCTCTGTTTTAAACAGAACAGCTCTCTGAGCAGCATTTGCTGTACTCAGCAGTTCATTTCAATACACACGGTCTTCAGGACTATAAAAGAAAAAAGTTAAGTGTGAAAAGTCCTGTCATATGTTATATCTCAACATGTATCAGGCAGCAAATTCATTAGTGTCTGGTACTTCTTCCTTACTGTATCTCAGGAAACAGGAGCCAGTTGAAAGTCTAACTGTATTCAGGAACACGGTAACCCACAGTGGAGACAAAAATTTCCACTATCACAGTACAGACGTAAGTCTACACTACACTTCATTGCTCGTTGCTGCTCTCTTAACAAATCTACTGCCCTCTCCCTCTCTCCTTTGATTCCTCTCCATAAAATTTGTCAAATACCAGGACATGCTGTGGCAGTCAAAACAACTGAATTGTCTCCTTTAGACCGGACCCATATTGGATGTGAAACCATGATGTTCAGTGTGTGCTTTCTGGTATCAAGCAACTCTTCAGAAGTCTGTAGCAATGGTACGTAGTGATCAGACAATGTCCTTGAAATTGAAGCATTGTTCATGTCAACTTACAAGAATTAACTTCGTAAAGCAAAATGCAACAAGATGAGGAATTCAAAACGGCAACTGGAATGCATTTCTGTCTTGCCAAATTCCTTCCATACTATCCTGATTATTAGTCCAGGTACCTCTGGCTGTCCTCTCCCTTCCTTTGCCAAATTGCTATCTGTCTAAAAAAAGCACTTTTTGCAATTCAGACAGGATTCTTTTCTTTGTGTTGAAACACCTTTCCTGCCCAGGCCCAAACTGGTTTTGAGAACAGCTGACATCAGTGAAAATATTGTCAAAGCTAATAGTTTTGGCATTGTCAAAAAACCAGGTACAGTCAATGAAATTATCAGCTAGCAGGTTGAAAACAAACCAAAGGAAGTACTTCTTCAGCCAGTATAAAATTATATTGTGGAACTTCTTGGCAGAGGATGTTGTGAAAGCCCAATGAATAAATGTTTTTAAGAAGGAATTAGGCAAATTTATGGAGGACAAGTTAATCAGTGGCTACTGAATGCAAGGGTCAGATTTGACCTCTCCTTGAGCAATACTGTTGACAGCCAACAGAAGCTTCCTGGAGTGGATGGGTTCTTGTTCTGGCTCAGCATGGCCAGTCTTATTTTCCTGAGTGCCTTAAGTGTTTGATGAAATATGGCTATATCTGAGGCATTCTTCTCTTTTCCATCTCTTTTTCCAGACAGACCCTAGTGGGTTTAAACCTGTGCAGAAAACACCTCATATGTACAATATGTATCAGTTTTATTTCAATCCACAAGTTCCCCCTTTATTGTCATTTTACAGTCTATTTATCGAAGTCTTTACATACAAGCTCTAGCATAAGTTGATTGGCAAGATTATTTGCTAGGTGTATCAGTAAAGATATAAACAATACTTTGAGGTATCATGCTTGGAAGGAAGACATACCTCCTCTATTACCATGATTACAGAGATGATATTACTATTAATTGCAAGCGAAAATCACAGATTGCACTAGACAGTGCCAAGTTTCAAAGAATCAGAGATGGAAATGGAAAACACCAATTACGGTTTTGGCCACAAGGCAGGCTCACTATAGGATTGCTTCTTGATGTTCGTTTTCCTTTGTTTCAATCATTTCTCCAGGTGAACTACTTTGCATGCAGAAAATGAAATGTGAAAGAAAAAAATAAAGTGCTTGAATCTGTTACTACATTTACATTAAAACATTAGTTGTTGTTGGTTTTGAAAATGTTAGTTTTATCTTACCTGTTTGGCAGGAGAATTCTTTGGAAAAGTTGAGAAGTGGATGGAGACTAAGACAGCTCAGTCTGCTGAAACATGAACTTCACTTTCCTGACTCCAACTTTCAGAGCCATAAGGACACATACTCAGCTGTCTGAAAAACCCTCCTTGTCCAATTTTACCATCACCAGGACTGTAATGAGAGTAAAATGCATATTAATTACTGACTAATTACAATATGTCCATTTTCCTAAGTATTCTTCTACATGGCTTTTGTGAATATATGTCATTACACTGTTTCATGGTTCCTAACTCTTCCAATTTTTCCTTTAAAAGGAAGTGCTAAAAAAAGAGTTCAGCTTCCAAGGTAGTTCCTGTAACTTATACATTATTATTACTGATGTTGTTGATGACAAAAGCCCAGAGTCTCAGTTTGTGAGATTTTTAAACCATCTCAACAAAGAAAAAGGTACAATCTTTCTGCCAAAGAGGCTGCAAACTGGTGTGAAATGCAAAAGTTTGGGATAGGTGGGATCCATAAATAAAAGATGATTTTTCAAGGTGCTGGAGAAGAGGAGAAGCAAAAATACACTCTTGTGGTTAGATACATTAATTTCTTGTGCAATTTGATGATTCAAATAATGTTGGGTTTTGATTTTTGTTTTGTTTTGTTTTGTTTTGTTTTTTCTTTTGTTTTTGTTATGGTGGGGTTTGGTTTGATTTTGGTTGGGTTTATTTTTGGTTTTGTTTTTTTTTGAAATGAATAAGTACGTGCTTGTTATCCCTAGGTATTGTTCTTCTGTGGTGCATTGGTGGGCCTGGTATATGCAGCCCAGGTGAACTGTGTTCTGTGGGGGATCCAAACAGAGCAGTGGACTGCTCTGTTTCACAGATTAAATCTATTCAAAGATTAGATCTGTGAATAGATCTTGTGGTGGGTTGACCTTGTCTGGATGCCAGGTGCTCACCAAGTTCTTCTGTCACTTCCCTTCTTAGCAAGAGGTGGAGGAGAAAACAAGGTCGAAAAAAACCCTCGTGGGTCAAAATAAAGGTAGTTTAGTAAACCAAAAGCAAAGGCCACATGTAGAAGCAAAGGAAAACAGAACAGTAATTCTCTACTTCCCATCAGCAGGCAATGTCCAGCCACTTCCCGGGAAGCAGGGCTTCAGTACACGTAGTGGTTGCTCCGGAAGACAAACGTTGTAATAACGAGTACCCCCTCTCCTCCTCCTTTCTCTTAGCTTTTATTGCTGAGCAGAGGTCATACGGTATGGGACACCCCTTTGATCAGTTTGGGTCAGCTGTCCTGGCTGTGTCCTCTCCCAAGGCCTTGCCCACCCCCAGCCTAGCGGTGAGGGGGGAACGTTGGAGACAGCCCTGGGGCTGCAGGAGCACTGCTCAGCAGTGGCCAAGAACACCGGGGAGTGATCAACACCTTTATAGCTACCAATACATACCACGGCACTGGGAGGGATGCTAAGGATAAAATTAACTCCCTCTCAGTCAGACCCAATACATATCTTTTCTTTAAAATGAAGCTACTTTTGTGCAGTTTTGCTCATCCGTCTGGAACGCTTGAATGTAACTGCTTCTACTTCTAAGTGTCTTTTTATACTTCCAAATGCCTCAGAACTGCCACTCTATTTTAAGGCTTTTAAAAATGAATTTGATGTTCATTAGAACCTCCCTCCTCATAGCCTCCCTAGTGAACTGATGGTGTTTGGTTGCTTTTGGAAAGTCAAGGATCATGTCAGAGCTCTTGCACTGCCTTCGGGAATTTCGACCGTTTTACCTAACAGTGAGAAAAGAAATAGGAGATCAGATGTTAGAGTGTTTCTTTTCTCATCTGTATTTTTGCTGATACAGTGAGATAGTCTCTGGTTTTGTACATTTAACTTGAGATCCAGCATGACTTGCAATAAAACAATTATTCTCATTTTACTCTGATTTAAATAAAAACAGAATTTGGAAGGGTAGGTGTTCTTTTAGTTTGTGCTTGATTTTTACAAGCTGCCATGGGTTTCAGCCACATGGCCACTACTGTTTTATTATCATTCAGTCACCTGACTTTAGGATTTCAAGATAATCATCACATTTCTATAAGACACGAATTTATTTCTTGTCTTTTTTACCAGTCACAGACCAGTTCCGCTAAAGTGTTCTCCACACCAGGGAGAAATTTCCTGCCATCAGAACTAAATACATCAGAAAGTAAAGGGAAATTTGACCAGAAGCTTCATTTCAGTGCATCACAATAGAAGTACTTCATCTACTCTATGCTTTTCTTTTCTGGGTAGCAGTCATTTTCAGGTTTTTTCCGCTAACAGATCTTTTTTTTTTTTTTTCGAAGCATGAATCCCTGAAAAACAAATGTTAGCTTTCTGATAATGTCCTTTTCTTAGTTACCTTTCACATCTCTCAAGAAATCACTTCCAGACCGCTAGTAGTCCACATGTTGAAAACCACTTTGCTGTAAGAAAGATGAAGACACTTGAACAGCAGCATGTTGCTATTTGAGAATTTCACCGTCTTCATCTTAAATCATCCTCTAATCCCCGTTTCACATGTGCTTAGTATTTCAATGGAGCCTTGTCGTGGCTTCATGGATGCTTCCACTTGTACTAGTTCTCGTTTGAAAATAAGTGAGTTCCCAGGTGCAAACTCTTTGTCACAGGAGCACTGGTAGGTGACACGATGTGGGAAGAGGTTGCATGCTCACTGAGCTGAACTGAAAAGCAGGAGGGGACAAAGTCAAAGGAGGACGGAGTTGAAGTATAAACGTCCAAGTACTGTAACTTGCTTTCAGTTTGAGCATTTCAGCTGGACTCCTTAATGATATGTTCACAGTTCATCTCCAGGCCCATTCAGTCTTCCTTACATTTTTGCAGTAGAGCAAATCACTATGGTAATGGTGGGATTTTTTTAATGAGGATTTTTGCCCACTGAGAGCTGGACTGAAATACCATTTATTTTCATCTGAAGGCCTTGTATCTACATTTTCAGTGTTTGGGGGACTCCAGTTAATTCCTTTTTTTTTTTTTTTTTTCCCCCCCAAGACCATTAAAAGATAAAAAAAAAAAAAAAAAAAGAGAGAAAGGAAAAAAAAAAACCACCTAAAGGACTTTTAACATGTGTTATACTTGATAGTAACAGCTGCAGTCCTGTTGACAACATAATACCACTGCAATCCCCAGGATTTCAGGTACTGAATTTCAGATACTGAATTTCAGACTGCAGAAGAATGGTGCTTGGAGATGCTTGAAAAGAATTATGTTTGAGTCCACTGGAAGGGGAAAGAAAGTTTAAGAAAAACAAGGAGGAATTTTGCTGGTGGTCCAGTGCAGAAACCACAAACTCCCTTAGAAAGGTCCCAGTTACCTACCAAAGGACAGGCAGAGTTGCTGGAAATCTTTGTTCAGCCTTCCTACACAGGAGATGCAAACACATCTGGTGAGATTTGTAGCAGCCTAACTTAGAACTCTTGCAAAGGGGATGAGCTCGTAGTAGAAGGCTTTTGTTTTAGCAGTGGAGAGAAACAGCCAATTGTAGAGCATTGACTTATCTGACCTATTTTAAATGTCTAGTTTAAGATGAAGTGAATCACACCATAGAAATAATGTATTCTGAAGGTATTGTAAGGAGGTTTGTCCAGACATTATTATCAATGTTGTAGATTTTTAGCATTGGTCAGATGAATCCTACAGAAGAAACTGGGCTTCAGGAGGAACCCAGAATTCGTGTCTTCACCATATGTAGATGTAGCCAATCCCAGAGATTTGTCTTCCAGTTTAAGGAGCAGAAGTAGAAACACATATTGAGAGAGGTTTCACAGTGTAATGTCTCTGTGCATGGTTCATTGCTGTCCCATCAGCTAGTCATAGAATAATAGACTCATAGGATACCAGATTGGAAGGGACCTCAAGGATCATCTGGTCTATCCTTTCTTGGCAGAAGCACGGTCTAGACAAGATGTCCCAGCACCCTGTCCAGTTGAATCTTAAAATTGTCCAATGTTGGGGAATCCACCACTTCCCTGAGGAGATTATTCGAACAGCTGATTGTTCTCATAATGAAAAATTTTCCTTTTGTGTCCAATTGGAAACTCCCCAGGAGTAACTTGTACCCATTACCCCTCATCTTTTCCATGTGATTCCTTGTAAAAAGGGAGTCTCCATCTTTGTAACCACCCTTTAAATACTGGAACATGGTGATGAGGTCTCCCCCAAGCCTTCTTTTCTCAAGACTGAACAAGTGCAGGTCTCTCAGCCTTTCCTCACATGGCAGGCTTCCCAGTCTTTTAATGAACTTTGTGGCCCTTCTCTGGACCCTCTCCAGCCTGACCACATCTTTTCTGCATAGCGGGGACTAAAATTGAACACAGTATTCCAGGTGTGACCTGATCAGTACTAGGTAGAGTGGGATAATGACTTCTTTATGTCTGCTGGTGATACCCCTGTTGATGCAAGCCAGCATCCTGTTGGCTTTCTTTGCTGCAGCAGCTCACTGTTCACTCACATTGAGCTTGTTGTCCACCAGGATCCCCAGATCCCTTTCCACAGCCTGTACTGCACTCCTGGATTATGTTTTCCCAGGTGCAAGACCTTACACATGTCCTTGTTGAAATTCATAAGGTTCTTGTTAGCCCACTGTTCCAGCCTATCCAGATCTTCCTGCACGGCAGCCCTCCCTTCCGAAGTGAAGTCGTTATGGAGCAAGTGAAAACAGGATCCAGAATGCTTCCAGGCAAGAAAGCAAGAAACTGATGTTCAACTACACTGGTGAAAATAATAGAACAAGATTGTATGTGACAGAAAATCAGGACCCCAGAGCCAAGAACTAGAACTAGGCTCAGCGCATCCCAGATCCCACTGACTGTTAAAGTATCCTGTATTTGAAAACGGTCTTAATATGTCATTACACACAGTTCTCCCTTGCCACTCGCTTGAGTTACATGGAACAATCAGAAGTGTGAAAGGGGATAAAAGGAAGGAGCAAATTCACTGAAGGTTTCCACTGTTCAGGAAAGACATAGTATGAAAAGCTGAGTCAGTTTGCCTATAAAACAAGAGTGCAAGAGTAAGAAAGGAATACCCATAAACATTCCTGCAGCAGCGGTTGAACAAAATCTGTCTTACTTCACACAGAAATGGACTCTCAACACTCACATCGCCAGTTCCTACATTTTAACTGAAGGACAGTTGTGGACAGCTGAATTGTGGTAACTCTTCAACTGCTATAGAGAGCTATTTTGGGTCATGTTGACCTGTCCCCTCTTTAGAGATAGTTGGGCTACAGGAAAGATCAGAGATCCTAATGGCCAAAGCCCCTAGGTATTCAGAGAAATTGGTAAACATATATATTTATTTTCATAGCGATCTTCTCCAGCATCTATTTCTATAAGGGGAGATTCCTCTACAGGTGGAGGAGGTTTTCAGCACAGAATAAACCTGTGGGAGTGACCATGGTCTTTCTGATGAGCAATACTGCTCAGAGATGTTTTCAGAAAAAATTCAGCTTCCTAAATAGCTCGAATATAATTTGGCAATAATTGTTACCCGTTTTAGCAAACAGTCATTTTAGTAATTTACCTTTTTTTTTCTCCAAGTTTAAAAGTTGCTCCTGACTGAGGGCATGGCAGCACACAAAATGTGTACCTCTTCACACAGAACTACGGGTACTACCGCTGTAGAGAGGACAAAGCCACTGCAAGAAAAAAGGCACCTATCTGATTTTAACTACTTCCTAATTAGTGAAAAGAATAAGTTATGACAGTGTAAGCTTATATATACAAAGCAAGAAAATACTAGCTCCTGGGTGACAAATGTGGGCAACTCTATAGGTGACCACACTACCTTCGAAACATTTCAGAAAAGATTTATCAGTACCTGGACATCTATTACAGAGAAAAGATGAAGTTCTCATAAAACCAGGTTTGTTTGTTTGGTTTTTTGGTTTTTGTTTTTCTCTCCTCACTATTCTTCTTTTCCCTCTACTCCGGAGTATTGTGGTGAATGTTCTTACTGAGCCACGGTTGCTGCACTGTTGGCCCACATAGAGCAATTTCTATGGAAAATAAAATACCTGACACGTACTTCTTCACATCTCAGCTAGGTTAAGCAAGCCAGACAGTCATAATAAACGAAATTATTCTCTTAATCCTCAGAACTGTCAGATATTTGAAGCTGTGTACCCTGCTTTTGTGCATGCCAGCTGTACAAACAGATACTTTTTTATCTAAATGGTCAGCAAGTGTAAGCAAAAATAATAATTATATAGCAAATAATTACATAACAAATTTGCTCTTGTTCTTTCACACTACTTTGACCTCCAGTAAATATTACCCTGCAGTATTTATTTTGCTTTCATTGGTGGTTGAGCCTCAGTTTGGACTGAATGGACTGCAAAATCTTGCCAACACATAGTAAATTCAAACATAAATCATGGTTGGGGAAATGCTCAGGCAAGCTTAAGCTTGTCTTTCAGGGAAGAAGCTTTACAAGATTGAACTTGCTAGCAGTAATAATGTTCATCCCTTGTATTTCCACTTTTTTTTTTCTTTTTCTTTTTTTTTCCTCCCAGAGAATAGTTAGGTTGCAATTTTAATACTTTTAGTGAGCTTCTGGAAATCAGTATCAGAACATTGTTTACATCTTGAAGCCAATCTGTGTCTGGAGAATTTCAATCACATTGTTTTTATGAGATTCTACAAACCGAATGCTGAGAAGTCTTCTGTGGCACTTTTCTTTAAAGCAGAGCAGGGAGCAGAGGGCAAGGGAAAACTAAGAAAGAGAAAGAAACTGCACTGAAAATGCATGTTTCACTTTCCAGTATTAATAATTCCTCAGTGCATCTGTATTAACATGGTATCCTTGCTGTAAATTTGATTTAGAATAGATTTATCTATAAGCTATGCTCTGATACTGAAGTTTATTTCACAGAATCCATGCTTAATCTGGCCTTAATAAAAAAGAAATGTTAGTAAGTGGATAGTATGATGTACAAGCTATTCTCCAGAGCTGTGGAGCATGTTTCGTGCCTCATACACAGTTACAAAGGAGAACAAAAATTTCTATACACTTAGAGCAAGCACGCAAATAATGAATCTGAACTAGAAGAAATGCAGCAACGATCTCAAAAATTGAATTTAAGAGGGGAAACTGGCAGTATCATGTTGATGGATGTAAAAGAGATGTGACAAAAACTACCATTAAATTGTTGTTTTAACATGAAGTGATAATTCTAACATGAAGAAGTTAGTAGTAGACATGGCAGATCACAAGAGCACAGACTGTGCCACAGTCATCCCATCATCGTTTGTATTATTTGTGTGAAGAGGATGGCTAACAAATCAGCCAGGCAGAGGCAATGGTTTGAGAATGTCCAGGTGCTTTGTCATTCTTAAAGAACTTTCATCCTACGTTTTATTAAAGTCGTATGGCCTGCTAATGGAAGCAAGGTAAAGTTGCAAACCACATTCTCTTCTTAAGTAATCTTTCCAGTCCCATTAAAGTCAATGGAACTACATGGAGCAATGAAAGGCAAAAATTGTCCTTATATATCCCTCCAGGAGCAACCGAGCCAGCAGCAGACATTAAAGCTGTGTGTCTTTTCCAGGTAGGATCTGATTGGATGGATTCAAATCACATCTTGCTACTTCTATTTTTGTCTGTTAAGCTGTTTGATTTTGAGGTAATTGATGAGCCTGTCTGACTACTGATATATTAAAACTGGCAGCAATATCTCAGAATGGGTTATCTTTTATTGAAGACCGATAAAAACTAATCACTGTAAGTGTGTGTGGGTAAAGATTATAACAATGGGAACCTCAATGTATCTTAACAACAATAATGTTTGATATTTTACATCTTCAGTCAAAGCATTGCAGAAACATTAACCAGTTAACCATTGCAGTGTTGCTACAGCTTGGTAAGTACTATACATTTACTTTTCAACTGTATTTATCTTTTTATAGTTGAGAAAAGCAAAATACAAACAAACCATATATTATGCCTGGCATTGCATCACCCAAGATGATTATTTCTGGATGAAAGGTCTTGATATCATTCACCCTCATGCCACAACAGTGTTTTTCAGGCTGGATTTGTTGCAAGTTCATCTGGAGCAGGGAAGAGAGGAGTTCATGCAACTACACCCTCAGTCCTCTCTAGCTTCTGTGTAGGTGCTTCAGACAGTCGTAAGGTGGATTTGTGATATTACCGTCCTCCGACTTTGTTGTCTAATGTGAAGTCTGTACTTAGTTTTCTTACGTATGACTCACCAGGTTCATGAAGTTCTATCCCTGTGTACATACAAACCATAATGCTGGCAAGCATTTAGTGCCAGGTTGTATCAGGGTCTTCCCTGCCTGTGTTGCCTGGGAGGATTCGCATGGGATTGTCAAATAAATATCTAATTCAGGTACCCATGTGCAAAGTTTTGCTGTTGATACAAGGGAAGAAACTGCTGGGAGGCAGGGTATGGACAATAGTGGCTCATTTTTTGTGTCTCTAGGTGCTGATGTGTCTGCTTTTAGTAATTTCACAGATACATCTGAAGGTGAGATCCTGACCTTGGCTGCCATTTTCTACCACTGGTAGTTGCTACCCAGTCCCCACCAGCACGGCCACCAACATCCAGGCAAATTCTTCTGGAGGATGTACTCCACAAGATACAGGGATCGCAAAAGCGAATTGACACACAGGTGCCAGAACATAAGCAGTACAGAGAGGATGCATGTCACCAACCCATTTTAAAAGAAGAACCAGAAAAGAATGGACTGGCAGTTGGTGCTGGTGGTCCATGATCTTCCTTTCCTAGTAGTTTTTTTCTGCACCTCGAGTAGGAAGCTACAGAAGGAGCCAACAACCTTTCTTGTGATGGGTCCTTTTTTCCCCAAAACCTATTTTCCCCAAAGAACTGTGTTCAACCACTGTTACCCTCAAAGAAGATGCCATCATCTCTTTACCCCATAGATCAACTTACCAGTAATGCAGCCTAAAGCGGAGCAGGTAGACGCATGTATACATCTTTTTTTTTCCTTCTTTTGTGCCAACGAGACACCTCTTCAGCACAGTGGCAAGCAGGAGAAGGCCTTTCTTTAAACAATGGTCAGGCTGATCACATATCTATTTCTACATCAGACTGGCCTCTCATTTAAATTATTCCACATATACATATTTCAAAATATATACATGTTTGATGATAGATTGGTCATTCTAAATGATGTACCTATCAGAGATTGAGGTCCTTGCATATTTTTCTCTCTCATAGCCACAGTGTGGAGAACATATACTGTTTCAGAGCCTCATGTCTAGGTAACAAAGATATGGGAGGGGAGCAATTGCTGAAAGGTACTGACTGCCTGTATAAGGAATTTAACTGTTTGGCCTTTAGAGGCTTTTCATTTTGCATGCCTGACCCTATTGTAACCCCAGAGATATTACAGATGAGAAAGACTGGGCTCACAAGAGTAATGGATGCTTTAAAGAGATATCATGGTTTATTGCATAGGTGTGTGAGGGAAGAGAGATGAGGATTCATGTATTTATTTTTTAATAGCTGTGAGGATTGGGAGAACTAATTTACACTTTATCTGTGTGGTATTTTATAATAGGGTGATGTCAGAGGAGGACTCAGGAGAAAGGTAATTCATTTTTCTGTATCTTTTGTGGAGGTGGAGTTCGAGAAGTCTATCAATATTTTAGACTTTGTCTCTGTGAGGAAGATTTCAGAACAGCTTGTTTATATCTCATATGTCATATTTGTCTACATTGTGTTTAGCAGCTGATTTGATGGGCGTGAGGGTTTGAGCAATGTGGTTCTGGCTATGCTTTACTTGCCCTGTACTAAAATTGTGCTTTAGCACTGGAGAGCACTAAAGAAAGTCTTTCAGTATGTGTGGAATGAAATGCCCTAATACAAGACATACCAGCATGGAACACATACGTCAGACACACCACTGCCACACACTGTGGCAGGACACAAATGTGGAAAATTATGTGAGCTGGGAAGCCTTATGTGCAAAGAGACGCAAAGGGCTGTTCTACAGCCATCAAAGAAAGATTTGTGTCATTAATACGCCACATGAGCAAAGCTAGTCCTTTCCAGAAGGTAATGTCATTGAACAGTGCAGACATGAGTCACTCAGGTTGCCCTGGGGACCAGGGATTCCTTCCTGGTATGATAGTGAAGGTATACCCTAAATACCTTCTGGATATACACGTTATGGATGTATGAAATGCCTTTTATAGGTCTGTGTCTGAGTGACTCACTCAGATTGCACAGAGGTCCTTGAGAAAAAGTGAACTGCTTTAGACACAAGAAGTGTAAATCAGCATGAGAAGCACTAGGCTGCCCTCTTTCTCCCCCATTTCACATGTATAACCATAAGTCAAAGAGTGGGGAAAGTCAGTGGAGGCAGAAACCCTCATTTGACACTAAGTCCAGATCTCATGCCTTTTCCGTATATTTGTTATTGTATCTGTCTTAGTAATACGAGCTGAGAGGAGCTGTGGAAATCCATGAAAGGAAGTTCCTCCAAAAATGCTTTATTGCTCCAGCCTTCTAAACAGCTGGTTTCTTTCTGAGGAGAAGCTGACAGCTACACCAGACTCTGTTGAATTATGTATCGTACATTTGGGGAGTAAGATGCAATATGCAATGCAGTGAGCAAAGCTTTCCATATGCATTTGCCTAAGGATAAGACACAAATCCCAGTCCAAGAGGTGATAAACCCAGTGGTTTGTGTTCCAATCAGTTATAGCTGTGCTTAAAAATAATACCTTGTAAGTGCACATTAGGGGCAACGAAGCACAAAATTACACATGCAAATAGAACTCAAGACACTTAGCCTTGTTGTTGGAAAAGGATTCTTCTCTTTTGTAAAAGAGCACTGAAGAGTAGTGCTGTTTGCAGGGTTGTTTTGCATTCTGCCATCTAAATTATGACCCTTACAGACAAAGAGAGTAGGTGTAAGAAAGACTGCACTCGGGTGCAAGAGTGAGGTACAACCCTATTTTAGGACAACATTAAACTATAAACACTTTGGTTATGAGAAATCTTCCTAATTATTAGGATCACTAAAATTCTGTAGCTGGAGAAAAAGTGAAGGTTGGGCCTAGGCATTATCAGTTATGTTCCTGAATATGAATACCAGATAATATTATACAGGTTATAGGTTCAGTGTCTTCATTCAATGTCAAAACCCCAAGAAATGTCAAAAAGGAAGAAATGCCTTTGTAAACATCCCCCATGTAGGGTCACTCCACCTGAATGCCAACCCAAACACCGGGCAATTTTCAAAGCTAAGGGCAATGGATTTGCCGTTGTTGCTGGGATAGTAGACCACCTCTACAAGCCTCAGGATCCTTCCATTTACACAAACAGATTCACAGCGCGTAGATCCCGTACCTTACCATGTACACAGCACAGTTCCCTGCCATGAAACATCTGGCCCTGAACTTCCTGACTCTAATTAACATTCTGTTTCCCCAAACTATTTTCCCTCACCTTGGGCATTTCTGAAATAATTTGCTGTTGCTCAGTAGTAAAGGTAGGTACTTAATACTTATAAAGATGCCTGGTAAATTCAGACTCTGGATGTTCCCTTGAAAGGTGTAGTTCAGGTTAAGCATCTGCTCTGTAGGTGGTTAATTAGCAATAAACAAGTTGTCTTCTGCATGCCAACAGCAATAATGTATTAACACCTTTCCAGAAAAGAAACAAAACAGCCTCCTTAATAGAAATTACTTGATATCAGGAATTTATTATTATTAATGCCCTCAGATGGTTGTAATGCTGATGACTCAGAGAGCCTGTAGGTTCTCCCTGATGAGCAGACCACAAGCCCAGGGTTTTCTCATTGATGGAGGCTGTGTGCGTTCATTGAATTAGGAACACAGCTAGGTCTCCTAAGGCAGGCGAAAAGAGAGTGCATGATTGACAGCAAGATGGGAAAAGGGTCCAAAACATGGGTACAATGTGAACAAAAGCGTTGAAATGAGAGGAAGAAAGACTGACAACAGGAGAAGGAGGTGGGATACTAACAGCATCAGGGAGGAGACTGAGACTCAGAGGACTGGTCTAAGGGGATTCTGCTCTGTATCAAAGGTGAGTTGCCAACTCAGAAATATTAAAATGGCACTAGATATGAACCTACTCTCTAGTTTTACACTTTCTTTGACATTATATTTGGAAGTGGATACCTATTAATTCAGAGGAGTTTGGACATAAGGGTAAGAAAGATTTGGAAGGCTGGCAGCCTCAGATGGCACATTTAACTTCCGCAGAAGGATTTAGAGTCACGAGTGGGAAGGCTATTCCTGGCTGTAATCACCTCTACTGCCATTCAGCTGTTACCTTGATTGGGTGTCATGTGAAAGTCACAAAATCTGACAAATGAATAAGAGTATCAAAATAACAGATACATAAATATGTAATTTTTCTCATTTTTACCTTACAGAGAGAAAAAGTTAGAAGGGTTTAGCCTAGGAGCTGTGGGACAGCTCTTCCAGATTGAGCAGGACATATGGGATAACAGGATTACACAACAGAAATGCCACCTTGAAGCACTAGTGCATGAATAAAAAGTAATCCTCACTGGGTTAATGACATTTCAGTTTGGAGAAGACAATAGAGGTAAAATTCCACTAGATGGAATAGTTGAAGCAGATATTAACAGGCCATGTGTGGGAACATAAGTTTTGGGCCAACATGTCCTATTATCTACTTTACTTGGAAGAGGAACAGAAACAGCCAAACTACAGGTCTTTGCTCATGCTTGGGAACGAGCTGAAGCAGTAGTCTTATGAGTTCTTCCTGTGTAGGACCTGAGTAAAAATTAATATTTTTACCTAGGACCCTCCAGATTTAGGAGCAGGTAACTAAAAAAGAATTTTACATATTTAATAATATATTAGTAATAGTAGCAATAGTTTTATTGCTATTATAGATATATTTAGTAACTGAGAGGAAAAAAATCCCATTTTTGCTTCAGATTGAATAACTCTTTCATTTGTGGATTATTTAAAGTTTTTCATTCTATTTTTAAAGCTCTTCACTTTCAAAATGCAAACACTGTTTTCAATATTTGTGAAAAGCTGAAACAAGATATCTCACCCAAAGGAGAACTCTTTCTCTTGAAAGTATTCATACAAAACATTCCAATATTTTTGAAACTTTCTTCTATTTTTTTTTTTTTCTTAAAAATGTTTATAAAAACAGAGAGAAAATTTTGAAGATCTGGTTGTTAGCCGTTGATGGGAAGCTGCTAATTACTCTGAAACTACTTTTTTTCTGAGTTTATTACATTTGAAAATATTATATCTTGCTCTAGGGCAAAGCCCAGATCCATGAGAGCTGTGGTGGGGTCTTGACCCTCAGGGAATAGCTTAATCTGAAGGAAAAGATAGTATCACGATCAGTATAGGATCGTCTGAGAAAAGACAGAGAACTCCTTTCACCAGGTCTCACTTCCCCCTGAAAATGTCCTGCTTTTCACCTTCTGTTGCTGGCATTTTTGACACAACACCATTCTGGAAATTGGAAACCATGGTCAAGCAATATGCCTTGCTCCTTTGTGCACCTGGTCAATAGTCTCTTGTATAGCTGAACTCAGGTCACAGATGGTTTACATAGCTGAAAGGTCTACCACACTCTTAGTGCAACATGATCCACCACCAGGATTTGGTTCCTCAGGCAGAAGATATTAATTGTAATTTGACTGAATGACTAAAACACTCTAATGAATTTCAAAGGTCCATTAAAATCTACTTAGAGAATATAAAAATTTCTGCATCTTTGTTATAATAAAAAAACCTTAGAATTACTAATGCATATGTATTCCATTACATTTGTAGAAGGGGTTTTTGTTACATCACAACAGTTTTTCTCAGTCTACATTTCCTGGATATCATTAGAATTTTAGAGTCAATAAAAAGATGTCATGAGATTTACTGCAAAGCATTAAGCCACATTTATTCTGCTGTTCTTAGATGTTGAACTGGTGGAGAGGCACTTCCAATAACACTCTAATCTGAACCCAACTCCCAGTTTCATCACTGAAAGTCATACAAGTATATTAGATGCATAAATGTCTTCCTGACCCTAATGGGATATACATAGCAAAAATCAATGTCACCGTCTTTTAAGTGATGTGTTCAGAATGCCTGAGAATTGACCTCTATTGCATTCATTCATTTTCAAAAGTTTTACCTGCTTCTGTAATATTTGCCTTGGTGAATGATGGCAATCTATTATCAGTGTGTAAGCAACATTCTCCTGCAATGTATAAATTGAGTATTAAGGAGCAAGGACAATTACAGTACAAGCAAAGCTGTCACATCAGCTTCAGGAACTGGTCTGAAACTGTTCACTTGATGCTGGCCAAAGCTGGAGATTGCTTAGAGGAAGGAGAGTTGCCTTGAAACATGCTGAAAAATGAGATCTGAGAATGCTGGCCAAAGCTGGAGATTGCTTAGAGTAAGGAGAGTTGCCTTGAAACAAGCTGAAAAATGAGATCTGAGGACTTGTTTTAGATGTTTCTGCCCATCCCACTTGTGTGTCAGAGGTTATCTCAGGCTTTTGAGGGGTAGCATCACTAGCCACACCAATTCCCAAGCTAATGTCTGAACTTACATTGCCTGGGCAAGTCAGTCTGGACAAAGACACAGAATACAAACAGGACTTGCTAAATGTGAACTCAAATACTCCTATGCTACCATTGTGACAGGGATGGTAACTTCTGGCAAGACAGTGAAACTATCAGATGGAGATATAAACCACTGCAGAGAAATTCGCACGAGCCCACTTATCAGACCCCCGAAGTCTTTCTCTCCACATAAGAAACTGATGGCTGACAACTGAAAAAGGACACTTCCAATTTCCCTGGCTACAAACAACGTCAGCGCTGTGAGCTCAGGGCCAGTCCTGCCTGCCCTTGGCAGTCCACCTTTGCCCCTGATGCCCTGGGGTAGCCGGCAGCCGGGGCTCTCACCACGCGACTCCCAGCCCTGTGCCTCTACTTGCAGACACAGTCTTTCTCTGCCTTTGTTTTGCAATCACTTTTCTCTGATATGTGTACCTTTACAGTTAACTTCTGGAATGCTGTGCTTCCCATGAAAAAAAAGCTTTCTGAATGAGTAAATATTCATAATTTGTTATTACATAATTTTTTTGTAGTTTTTATATTTTATCATGAGTTAAAAATAATTTTCATCTCAAGTTATTGATGCCAGGATTTTTTTAGAGAAGCAGAATTTTATTTTATTTACAGTCAATCAATGTATAGTTTAATCCACTTAAGTTGTCCGAGATATTGCGGGGAAACTTTCAGGACAGAAGTTCACTGTTCCAAGTCTTTCCTCATTTTTACTTTCTTTTTCACTCTCTTTCTTTCCCTCCCAATCCCAATATTCAGCAATCAGATCTCATTAAAAGCTTCAGAACATTCACACAGTTAAAGATATGCAGATGTTGATGCCGATGCCTATGTTTCTGTAGTCTGGATTCGAATTTATTCTTATGGGAAGCATTCTTGAAGTTGACGAGTATTGCAGTTTTTGCAGAAACTTTCCATGACTTACTGTTCATCTCAGGTAATTATTGTAATCTTCTACTTTTCTAACAGGTGTTTCATCTTTTTCAAATAATAAGCTGGAATCAATACAACATACACTGATGTTTTTCAGGCAATTCACATAATTTGTGACCCTAATTGTGACCTACTTTTGTTATACGTAGCCAACATTTGGTAACAGTTAAGAGTGTATTTATAAACAGAGGAGATCACATCCCTTGTTACAGCATGTTTTCCTAAGCATAAAGTGTGTGTAAATCAGGATCTGAGCATACATCACCTCTCATCCAGAAGCTGAGCTGCTGGACCAGGAACGGAAAATTCATGGGTGCAGAAAAAAGGACAACTAAAAGCCAGTCCAGCTCCACAAATTAGTTGCAAGATTGCTGAGCTGGAAGGAGACCTGAATCTCCAAATCCTGCTTCTTGAAGTATTTCCATTTGTTGGTGGTTGATTGTGTAAGGAGAATGCACTGTTCAGGGAGCAAGAGACAGAGTTTTGTCTCTGCTCAATTCTTCAATTAAAGTCTTAAAAGTCATTTCAGTGCCTGGCAAAACATATAGACCACCACTGTACAAAGAAACAGCCAGCTGTGACTCATCACATCAGCTTCCCGTGTGATGCTGCACATCAAGAAACTTTTGAAGGTGTAGAGAAAGGAACTTGGAGAAGAAAATAACTTCTGTATGGAAGCACTCTCTAAAATTGGAACAACCTATGGGAGCACTGGTTAAACTGGAATAATACCTTGATAAATTGGAGAAGAAACTTGAGAATAAAAGATTTAATGAATTTAGTCTTAATAAGAAAAGGTTGTTCACCTCTAAGAAATACTTGTATGGAAAAAGAGATATTTGATAATATTTGCTGCAAATTTCAAATTCAAGATCAACAATTTTTCAAAAAGAGATGTCCATTCTTCGGCATCTTTTATTCATGAAGTCAAAACACGGATCCTTGTGGTCCTGTCAGACTTTATAGTCAGTGGATTTATGATCAGCATCTATTGCATGTACAGTGGAAATACTGAGAAGCTAACTTTATTCCTCATTGTAGCTATGAAATCCATGTGTGAAAGGGGCTAAAAAATATATTGTGTTTTTCTTCAGAAACAGAAAACTTCTTAGCGTTTTCAGATAAGGTTGCTCTCTGCATTAACTGGTAGTCAAAACAAATTTTCCTCTTGCATAGGTCTAAGCCTGACATCTCTTTGCTTCCTCTGTCTTCAGCATTTTTGAGTAATTATTAACACTGCTTGAACGATTGACTCTTAATTTCAGTAGCATTGCAGAATCCTCAGATTCCATCGAAGGATAAGACGCTATAAAAGTGTAAAATACTGCTTCTAGGAAAAGCAAAAAAAATGCACTCCAGAATCTGTTACTTTTCAATTTCAGATATGCCACTCTGTGCTTCTTTTAAAAGTACTGATTAATTAATAACAAACTTTGCCATATGGTTACCCATGCGTGAAAACCTCTGAGTACGAAAGACAATCAAAATAAAACCTTAGGTGAAAACAGTCAGCGAAGTGTCAGAGTAAGAGGAATACCATCTTCAAAATCCTAATAGATCTTCAGATAAAATGGAAATAAGCAAAGCCAGCAAACTAAAAATCAGGCAATGCAGAAAGCGGAGGTGGTAGCTGGATGGGATTTTATGCATTGGCACAAGCATGGTACACATGCTTTTGGTGGTGTTTTGCAGCAGTGGCAAGGAAACCACTAGGTATACTGTAGCTTTTGTTTTGCTCTGCAAAGGCAGCAGGGTTAACATGAATATGCATCCTTCTAAATGTTAATTAAACAGTCATTGTTCATTGACGACACTGGTGTAGGGCATATGATAGGCAATTTTCAGTGCCTGAGCAGCATAATTAAGAGCACATCTCAGCCATTGCTCCTCCAGAGCTTCCTTTGCTTTTCCTTTTCTGCTGCCGAAGTGAGGGATGTTGGCTCCAGCAGTTATACATTTATCAGCAGATATATTTTACCTGGCAGTTAGTTCTGACACTCTGATTAATTAAAGTCTTCTGTTGCTTTAAATCTCTTAGTTTTAAGCACATTTTAGTCAGTTTCTTAACCTTAAGCACATCACTGTCCTTTCCAGGCCTCTGTTTTATTCTTTCCTCTTTGAAAATTTGGTTAATTTCCAGGATAAACTCTATGGGACAGGAAATCTCTTATTGTACATGTTTGCTCAGAAGCATCTGAATTTGAAAGGAGTACTTGAATTCTGACTGGGACCTCTAGGTACTACGACAACGCAAACCCACAGGTATTGGTTCTTTTGAAAATGGGAAATTAGTTGAAAAAGCATTCTTCCATTTTTGCTTAGATAAAAGTCTGCAAATTCAGGCTTAGTTTTTACTTTTTTTCCCTATCCCTTTCAGTACAAAATGATTGAAAATGAAAGGAAAATATAACAGTAGAGTTCCTGATACGCAGTTTACTGGAGTTAATCCATAAAGCATGGGATCCATGCTGCCTAACTGGACCTGCGCTGCAATATCAGGTGCTAACAAAATGCCAGGGCTAAAACAGATGAAACTCTGTGTTTGATCAATAGATATACCCAAGAGAAAACTCTGTTGGCACAATTTAGGCACGACAGACCCTCTGGAGGGAGGTCAAAAGCAGTTGCCTCCATTGACTATATAGGATGTACTTACCTGCGGGGAGGGTGGGTTCTCATGCTACATATGTACCAGTTTATTAGATGTATTTGGGACAATTCTCTGTCACTGAGGTTGACTGACAGAGCACAGTCTGTGTGAGTGCTGCTGTCAGCTCTCTTACCCTCCAAAACGAGGTAGCTTCCTTTAAAACGGTGATGACAAGGATTTCTCTCACCCAGGCTGTGCAGTCATGCAAACTCTTCCTGGGAGCTGTTTGGAAAACTGCTACTTATTGGAGGAAAATGTTTCTAGGATAGTTCCAGCAATTAAACTCTATAAATAATTAATTCCTTGTGCTTAGTTCCTGTCCCAGACTTTTTAACTGAGTAGCGTAGATGTAACCTACATCTTCAAAAACCAGGAGCAAGTTAGGCAAACTGGATCCCACGCAGAAAGTCTACCCCAGGCACAGAGCTAGTCACATCTCTGAAATGGGTAGCCTCTTTTTGGCAACTGAGGGAATATAAGATGTGTAGGCTGCAACCTGAAAAATGAGGGGATTTTTATAATTCTTGTACGTGGTATTTTGAACACTGAGAAACGGCTGCTCGGACAAAATTTGATTAGCTCAGGTCATTGCAAAAGTAAGAGTAATAAATCGGGAATATTCCTTAAAACTAAGTGGACATTTAATGCATTGCAAAAAATTCCAAGAAAAATTAGGTTTAGCAGGTTTCAAAGACGAATTTGACTCTCCAGTTATACTGGTTAATGCTTAAATGGAAAATTGGGAGCAGTATAAAACCTGATGTTTCAAGTTGTAAAAATATTCTTAAATTTTAAGGATTAGCATAAGATCTTCCTGGCAAGGCAATGAGGACAGATTATCCCCCATGTGCCTGCTGTGGAATTTCCTACATGTTTTTCTGAAGCATCTGGTGCTGGCTGCCATCTGAAATAGGCGAGACTGAATAAGCCAAGGTTTTCTGCCCCTCTGTCCTCCCCAAATGGCACTTTCTGTGCTTCCAAATTGAGATGGGGTTGATTGTTTTTTGCTGATTATTTTCTCCACACCATTCAGCACATACACTGAGATTTATGATTTCTGGGGTTCCTTTTGGTTGTCATTTTCCCTGGTTTTATGAAAATGCTAGCTCAGGGACCATTGCCATATGGGTTGCAATCAATAAATCTTCAACCATTCGAACTTACTTTACCAGAAAAGTTATGTTTCTGTATTTCAGTCCCCCAGCTCCTAGAGTGTTTGCTTACTTTTCCATTGTTCCCTCTCACTTCCTCAACCAACTGATGCGAGTTTCTGCCAAAGTACGAGTGGTCACAGAGCTGGCAGCAATCTCTCTTGGAGCAGCACCACTTGCATATCTTCTGTTGCTTTGAGGAATGGCATGCTCAGGTAGTTTGCGGCAGAAACCAGCGCTTTTCCTCATACATAGTCCCACAGTCTCTCAAAAATTTTCTGACAGATATGAGGATCTGTAGCTCCAGCAGATAAATATTCAAAAGATTTGTTGCGTCCCTAGATTACCACCATAAGTTCCTGATTATTTAGCAAAGAAGCAATTAAATGATCCACCATGTGACTAAGATTTTTACCCTAGTATTTGCTATAGCTGCTTTGGGCTTCCTATACCTGCACGTTCCCACCTTACATGCGTAGACTAGAATACATAGACTAGCAGAGGATTAACGACAGAAGTGTTGCAGGAGCTGCCACTTTGGACATGTAATTACTCTGAAGTACAAAGAAAGTGGAAGAAAGGTCTCTGAGTTAAAAAAAGAAATGCTGGAAGCTTGATAGCAACACTGGAAATCCCACCTCCTGTCACCTCCACAGCTTGTGTATTCAACCACCAACTCCAGCAGTTAGTAAGAGCTTCTTTTCAACAGATGATATCTAATTAAGTATTTTGAAACATATTTGGATTCTGAAGAAACTTGAATAAGGAGCTAAAATTCCAGCTTACACCTCCTTGTACTTTAATAGCAGTAATGTGACAATTTTGTTTGGTATTTCCACTTACTGGATTACTGTAATGCACCCATACGCACGCTTATCCTTTTTAAGTAGACACAACAGAAAAATAGGAAGATTAACCCAAACAATCCTATTTTTTAGGTAGGATTTCAGACTCATAATGAAGACACAAAGCTTCTGCAATGGATTCAAGTTCCACACAGGAGCGTTGCACACCCTATTTTGGGGGGTTATTCTTGCCTGCTGCAGTCTCAGCTTCTCAAAATGCATCATATCCCCAAATGCCAAACACAATTGCCAGCATTTGCCAGTTTTCCAAAATTACGAGAAAAGAAAGGGGCAGCAGCCTGCTGACCTGTTATCTGAAGGAAAAATTAGAAAAACACCAGTTGGTGTCAGAAGATGTAAAGCTACTAGGCTGAGAACCTGGGGAAAGTCTTGAACAAAAGAGTTACCTGAACAGTTGAGGGTTGATTCACAAAGGACCATCTTAAAATTAATCATCTGGTTTACGAAGCATTTGTAAACCAGATGTGCCCTGATCACTGTAAAATGCAGCTGAAAGAATAAGTTGCAAACTCACGGCACCTAACAGGGCTGGGACCTACATATATCACAAAGTAACAATGTTAATTTGTAGAACACCAACAAAAAATTAGGTTAACAATTAAGTTACTATTAAGTTTCCAGCAGGCCTGTAGGACTTTGTCTTGAATCTGAGTTGTGTTTTGTTGCTTTATTATTACTGAAGTGTCTGAAGATATGATATGTGCAAATAGTAAGTAAAAGGCTCTGAAAATGGAACAGAATCATTAATACTACAGATGGGATGGATCTCAACCACTTTAGGTACTTCAAAGTTAAGTTACCCAAGTCTAAGGTAAATTCCAAAGGTAGGGGAAATGTCATCCTCTGCTGACACCTACTTCTTTCTGTCCATGATAAAAGGAAACCCTATGTGATCAAGCTGGATGAACAACTTGTAGGCAGCTAAAACTAGGTGAGGAAAATCCCACCTTATGTGACCAGGCTTGTGAGGGAAAATCAGCATCTATTGGACTACCGAGGGCTGTTGTAAAAACAAAAAGGAAGAAAACAGTTTCTCATAGAAATGCTCAAAAAAAACCACTTTAAAAAAACACCTTCTGTAAGGCTTTTACCTCCAGTTTCCAAAGGATTACTAGCCTTATTGCTAAAGCTGGGGGCTAGAAGCAGTCAGGGTAATAAAACAGTACTTTGTCTTGGCAAGGAAAGTATGAACATGATAAAGAGAAAGTGACCCTTAGAAGCCTCATCCTTAGATGCTAGAAGTGAGAACAGATTCATGAGTTGGAAGAACAGCATATACCAGCTGAGATTTCAAAGGTCTTTGAAACCCCAGCACTATCAGCATCTCCCTGGAATATAGTTAGATATCTGACAAGTTAGACTTTTATTATTTTAACACTTTTTTATTTTTTTTCCAAAATGTTTCTGTTCCAAATATGTTGCTTTAAGGAGATTGTTTCATCTCTGGCTATAATTGCTATTGCTCCTGGCGTGAGGAGGTATCTAGATGATGGATATGCCAGAGGTGCTAGGGTAACTGCTGTCAGTGTACATTGGATTTCAAACTCCAGGGCTGCCCTGAAAATGAGAGAACTGTGTGCAGCTGAAGTGATGATCAGACCAGAGAATAAGTTACACTGAAAGAAACCAAAATGACGATCAAGTGATAAAACCCTCAAGTCTCAACTGGGACTTCAGTAGTTCAAGCACGCCAAGAGATTACAGTCTAGTTCTGATCTGTAAAGAGGTTTTTGCGCACTTAATGTTAAGACAGGTCACTCTGCAAAATCTTCAGTATGTTTGAAGGTAACCACAAGCACTGCCTGCCTCAGAATTGGATTTTGAGTGTCTTAAAGGTACGTCAGGAAACAGCTCTTTTGAGACCTCATCAGACTGTCAAGGTGCTTATTGACAGCAACCGTTTTGAAGGACATTTCCAGTTGCATTTTCACTTCCACATGAGACCTTTCCCTGTCGCTCTGTCCGTCATATATCCCTCTTCTCCTCTCACCCACCGTGGCGAAACCAATGTGAAGCATGTGGAATCATTGCTTTTTCCCCATGTGCTTTTTTCCCCTGTTCTTTTGATATACTTTCCAAGGTTTCTACTTTAATGATAGCTCCGAACTCTTTCCTGTACTTTTGTTAAACTTTCAGTACAAATCTACTCTCAGCAGACAGCTGTTCTTATTTGCATACTAGCACAATGTTAAGCCCTTTCAGCCTGATTTGAGTGATTGACAATTTTAGTTCCTTTTAGCAGTCTGGAACAACTGATTTACCACTGTGGGTGTAACTGCTTTCTTTCTGACACTGCTAATTTACCAAATGAATTGTGTTCTTGCACATTTACTGAGATTAACAGAAATTGGAAGTTAAAATTACATAAGTCAGTTGCAAATTTATTCTGAGTATATCACTTAAACTGTTTTTTACCTTTGCAAAATCAGGTTCCATGTACTACCATTAACTAAGGTATAATTGATACAGATAAGTATCACATTTTTATTTCTAAGTAAATAAAAAGAATCCACCTCTGACATATAGCTAATGTTCATGGAAAAATCAATAATATAGCAATAACTTCCTGCGAGTGTCTTCTACGATTGCTTTTCAAATTCTTCTTCATTCTACACAACTACAAATGAAACTGAATTAAAAACAAAGTATTTGCAATTAGCCCGGGATTAATTTCAAATTCAGGATTTAACTGAATTTACATTGAAGAAAAACAGGAGAAATGCAGAGGTAGTTAATTACTTTTATATGCTTTATTTCAGGCTGCTTTGTTTTTTGTCAGGAGCAAGGAAGGTATGGCAAAGAATATAGTGATATTTTGAAATGTGTAAACAAACATTACATTAAGTACCTTACAGGTTTGTAGAGTTGCTCTCTGTGGCCTTGCTGTGCCAAATCCGAGCTCTTCATTCCTAAGGAAGTAGGAGAAGGCTGCCTTCCTTTGCAGTATGGCTGATCTGAAATTAAACAAATCTAGTTGGGGTGGGGCTCAAAGCTTTGCTGAAAATTCCCACTCATCAAAACCTAAACTGTTTGCATAACAGACTGAGTTTCAAGGATTTTCAGTCTTAAAGAAAAAGCATGATAGGGTGGTTTTTTGGTTTTTTTTCACATTTGTTAAAATCCCTCTCATTTGATAAAGATGTCGTATTTTATAATTTCAAATTGACTTGCTATGTACTTGAAAAAAAATACTCATTTTGACATGGGATTGAAATCTGTTATATAGAAGTCATTTCTCTTCCTAAGTGTTATATGTCAAAGTTATTCAAAATAAGTTTTGATTAGTATGAGTTTAATTTCCTTGCTATTGAAACATCTCCTCCCTTTTATTTTTTAAATCCTAATTTAGATTGAAATTTTATTTTCATTTCATGTATTTTTCATTTCCATCCAGGTCTCACTTGCAGGTTACCATGAAGGGAACAAGAACATCTGTAATAAGAAATCTCAGATGATATTAGCAGAGGGAGTTAATATATAACTGCCTGCAAGGAGAGGACGATAAAATAACTTCTTTTGGATTTGCTAATAGAGAAAAATACTTAATAGTGAATAAAAACGACCAAACTGACCACCTAACTTTCATATGCCAGTCATGCCTTATTGAAGGACCAGGTGAATGTTTTAAGGTAACATTTAAGGAAAGATTTAGCATGTGCTTAAGGTGTGGTAAACCTACAAAATTGCAGAGGAACATTGAAGGCAGAAATTGCCATGCTCCTGCTAACATTGCTGTACTTAAGGTCCATTGCTGCAAGTGAGTGGGGAATTGAGTCCAACATGTTCATCACTCTCAGGAAGCTCCTCTGGCCAACATCTACCAAGCACAGTGTTTGCAAGGATGATGCCATCCTGGAGAGCACACGCTTAAAGGCGTGAACCAAGCAGGTGTACGTGTGTTTAAGTCTTTGCACTGGTGGCTGCTGTGGACCAGGAGGAGAAATGCCAAGGACCCACATGGCAGCAGTAGCTTAGGGAGCCAGAAGACAAAGTGCCCAGGGCAATAGCCTTGCTAGGAAACACGGCTTAGGTAAAAAGTAGCTCTACAGCACAAGAGAGAAGGCAATTGCAGGGACTCCGCAAGCATCCCATACTGGGAGTTTGCATTGCCATGTGTTCGCTGTTATTGTCAGCCGGATCATTAGATAACACTGACAATTTGGTTTACTCCAGGCTGCAATTGCCCTTCCAAGTGGGACATGGACCCGACTCCTCTAAGGAGTTGCTTTTGCTCCTCTTAACCTCTGTGGTACCGAAGAAGGTCTCCCCTAGTGCCTGTTGGGCTGGCAGCCCACTGCTGAGTAAGCAACATTTCCAGAGTAATGGATATGGGCAGTTGCGTCTCGGTGTAGGGTCAGTTAAAAGGCACACAGCAGAATGTTTTGAAATGGACATCTGGCATGCAGTAAATGCATTTAGGAAGCAATAAACAGCTCATTTTGAATGACTTCTGCAATTGGTTTCAACACAAGCAGTTGGTGGAAAAACAAGCTTTTAGAAAGGTCATTTAGTACCATATATAACCCATCTCTTCCAGTTAAACTGCTTAGTGTACAAAGCAAATCCCAGCCCATTTCTGGTCTGATAATTAATAGAGTCTTCTACTCTAGCTGGAGTAGTACAACGAAAGTGAATGTTGTCCTTGTTATCCAGACTTAATAATTCACCATTTGGATTCTCAGGGTGTCTTTGAAAAAAGTTGATTGTTGAAATCCAAGTGCAGTAGATGTGAAATATTGTATATTGTATCTTCAAGAAGAACAAGGAATTCACATGCTTTTAGTCAGTAATAGATTACCAACAGTCCTTGGAAAAGGAGAAAAGCTTTTTGACTGTAAGATGTAATACTGCAACTTTCTTGCTGATATTCTGTTCAAGGAGTATAAATAAAATATGAATACTGAAGTATTTAATTTTCTAACTCTTAAAAAAGGAAATATATTTTCTTTCTTCCCTTTGTTTATCATTGGATATGATAAACAAGCAGCGCGAGTATTATAAATGTAGGTTTCCAGTGAAAAATAAAAGGATCAGATTTATAAACTGGTCAGACAAATCAACACGGATACATGACAAATACATTGCAATTACCATGAGAGGGGTTATTAGTTAGTTCCTAAAATAAAATAATTATATTTCAGTTACTAAGCTGTGACTACTAGAGAACATTTACTCCACGTACTCTGTATTCAAAACTGATCATCTTTACTCCTGAAAAGCAATGTGTTTAGTTTGTTTTAGATATATCAAGTCTATACTTATGTAAATGAATGTAAGTAAATCACATTTCAACTTATGTGCAAAAATTGTAACACCCCAGGACAGGTTACTCTGATTTTTTGTGCCTGTAAAAATGTCATGAAGAGAGCTCACTGAAATGTTTCAGATTAGTATTATATTGACTGAATGTATGATGGCATCAACAACTGTTCATGAACCTACTCCATGGTGAGTAGAAAAAGCAACAAGATAAGAGAATTTTGGAAAAGTTTCATTTTGGTATTTTAACATTTCATATTAAGATATTCTAAATGAAAATTTTGTTGTCAAAATTAACTTAAAAAATCAATTTTTTTTTTAGCCAGAGCAGTACTTTCTAATTTTTCTGTTGATCAAAACTTGAAAAAAAAGTTTATGCCATTTTAACCAGCAGTCCCATCCACAATGTGTCATTCTTTTCTAAGAACAAATGTGTTTCCTTTTCTAAGTATTATTTTCTTACATATTAGTTAAGAATCAAGAGACATGTAAATTACATTTCATGGCAAAAGGGAGACAATGTAAAGTTAATGTGGCGTCTTGCTCAGAAAACAAGAATTGGCTCAGAAACAAGAATTTCACTTTGCCAAAAATGTCAGTATTTCAGATTTTGTCTTCATTTTGTGGACCTAGGCAAAGAGCATTCAACATTTTCATTAAAAAGCCAGGAGAGTAGTGATCCTTCAGCATGCCATCAGCTTGGGCGGTCGGGTGGTGTAAGAAGGACGGTGGTGCTCCCAGGCAGCCTGACCCAGCAGCCCACTGGTGCTTGCCATGCTCCAGCCGAATCCATACTGAGCAAAGCCATCGGTTCCTGGGGTCAGGGAGCACCACGCGATCTGCCCTATGCTGATTTTAGGTTAGCGTTTGGCTATGAAGTGGTATCTCTTTGGGTGATGTAAATTTGTAGTGATGAGCAGGAATATGAAGAAAGACAGAAACTAATCCTGCCTGTGCCCTTCCCACATCCCCCAAATTATAGGATATTTCTGCTTAAAGAACCTGCAAAAAGGTAGTTAACACTGACCTTAAATGGTCATAAGTTGGTCTGTACATTAGCGAGCTACTGAAGCCAGCAATTCCAGCTGCATTTCTTCAAAAATTGCTATTCAAAGTCATCTGTCTCTGGACCTTGGCACAGCCTCACATGAGGTATGACTGTGTTTGTATCTTGTGCAGATATAGCCAATCTGAATCTCACTAATTTACTGCAAATAACATCAGAGAGTTCAGCGTGGGCCAGTCAGTCAGACATTCACCAAAGCCTTGAGGTGGACACTTCAGACAACGTTTCAGCAATGCCACAGCCACACTCCTAAGCCAGCTAAGTCAGTTCAGGATTGTTAAATGAAGACAGCACCTCTAGTTCAGAAATCCTGCAAGTCTCACGTTGCTGGAAGGTGGGGAAACACTCTGGGCAAGCATTTCTCTGTGCTAACTGCGGCTTCATGGTCCTTTAGTCCACAGCTGGTGGTGGGGGACTGCACTAGCTGGAGCTGCTGTCTGACCTTCTACACAGGTACCTGAGGAAATGCTCTAGCAGATACACCTCTAAGAGTGTTCAGCTTTGGACAGAAATACGAACCTAGCATCAGAGCATTTAATTTCTGATGAAGCCCACCAAGGGCTTCGGTGGGCTAACAACATTATTTACACCAGCACGGATCAAACCATAATAATCACGCCCAGATACAAAACCCACAGGCTCACTAGTGTGCATACAAACAGATTAGCCTCTTTTTTCCTTGCTTACTCCTTAACGCCACAACTTTGTCCTTTAATATTCACAGCCTGCCGCACAGACTGATGAGACAAGCGGCTGAGATGGAGGATTCACGCAGAACCCTTTACAAGTGATTAGTGCTGTTCAAGGGCTGGAGACTGCCAGCCAGGGGAAGGTCACCTGTCTTGTTGGAAAAGTTAAGCATTTCATTGAACATGGAGATTCGACAGCGGCGCACGACATGCTGGTGACTTTATTGCACCTACCTGAAAGTTTATGTGCATTAAATCATCCTGCACTTTTCCCACTTAAGGGAGGATCAGGTTGGGCCAAGCACTTTTCAAAGTGAAGCCACTCTAAGCAGAATGGATATTCCTGACAGTAGCTCAAGATTGTTCTATCTCAAAAAATCAAAATTTGAAGTATCAGGAGTGCAATAATTAAATAAGGGCACAGCTCTAGATCACATCTGGCCATTCCACCACCTATTTTAAATTATTTTGATGCACAATTTGAGCTGCAGATCAACATTTTTGGTTGAATATAAAGTAAATTATTTTTAAAAAAGTGTGCTTACATAAAGTTAAGCAACATAGAAATGTAACAGAAGCTGTAGAAGAAAATAATTGTAACAGAAGAAGGTGTATTTTTATAGGACAGTTTTGCCTTTGCAGCCCATTGTTTGGGAGAGCAGCACCTTATGAACAGTTTTATTATCTGTTAAAAATCAGTTTAAAAAATTGTTTGGATTGGAGGTGAAGGGAAGGGAGACTGTAAAATAAGTGATTACCTGTTTGATTTCCAGTACTTTCAACAGACTGTTTGGAACCAAGGAATTTTGGGGGGAAAGTGGGAGCTGGTTGACTTTTGTCCTTATCTAGAGAAGGGACTGCGTATATACAGACAGGTTGTGTTCTGTTTCTAGATATATATATATCGACCTTACGTATTAATATTAGATCATCTGAAGAAATTATCAGCATGGATTGTTGTCTGTAAAAAAGCACTGTGATGATTCTGTGCCAAGCATTTTCTTGGCACAAAGACAATGATTTCAGAGAGCATTTTGGTGGGAGAAATGCATGTTTCTGATTATACAGACACTTGTGGAAATGGATGCAGGTAAGCTAGGAACAGACTAGATCTGCTAAGTACAGTAGGTGAAGGAAATTGAGATGAGGTTCTCACACAGCAGGTCCTCACACTAATTACAAAGTGGGAAAAATGAGTGTGAGGATGGATGACCTTCCAAAAAAGCACCTCTGTTTCTTCTGCTCCCTTAATTCATCTACAATTATGTCAACTCAGCTATATCTTAGCAATAAATATTCTCTTCTATGCTTGAAAAATCAAAATCTTATCAGTTTGGTTCTAGTAGACACTACTGTTGCCTAACCATATCTTAGCACCTAGACTGCTAATAAATGCTTCTTATTCAAAAAAAGCCGAACTTTAAAACTTCACCTTGACCGTTTAGGGAGGGATTTTCCTCCAGAAAACTGGCATCATCCCTCACCTTTAAGAATGGAGTCAAGGAGGCATCTAGCTGTTATCAGAGCTACAAGCAACCTGAGCTCACAGTCTGTACATGATAAGGACACGCAGGAATAAATGTTGTCCTCAGACTGTGATGTGTCTCTCGCTCCTCAGCCACTTCCCCTGAAATGCTGAGCAGAAAGATGGAGAGAAAACTTTACAGATCTGGCAGGAGGGATGGTGTGAAACTGTAGCTCTAAACTGCCTTCAGAAAGGAAATTAAGGTACCTGGTTGTATCCGTAAACCTCCCCCTTGTCAAGCCCCACTTTTTTATAAACACTGTAAGGATAGACTGAACTCAGAACAAACGTTCAGCGTGGGAGATGGGCATGCAGGGGCACAGACTTCAGCAAGGAACAAAGCACAGAGAGAGAAGGCTTTGTCCTCAGTCCCATCCTCATAAACCTGTCTTCCCTCAAGAAACAACATCCTGCAGAGAACAGATCCCTGATTTCACTCTGACCACTTGGCCACTTGTCACGGTGGTCAATGTACAGAAAACAACTGCTCAGTGTGTGAGAAACAGAGGATGCATCAGGAGTGTGAGAGAGGACAATATCAGTAAACTTGTAATGCTAGGCAATAAATTGATGTTACTCACTGGTGTTATAAATGTTTAAATCCTACACCATATCGGTAGCCCAGGGTGTTGGGTATGTTAGCCTGTGGAGGGGCACTCAGACGTGCCTGGGATTCACAGACAAGGCACAGGATGCCTCTGGCCCACTGTGGACATCCTTAGTATAGGATATCAGCGTCTCACGGTAGGCACCTGAGTCTCACTTCACAATCAAAGAGTAAAAATGAGCATCTTTAGCATTTAATCAAAAAAATAGACACCTAGCATTGATCAGACAAATTACTATAAAAGAAGACAAGAAGTACTAGCTCGTACATTTTCTGTGCTGCAGACTCCTTGACTCAGACACAGTGAATCACACCATCAGTGTCTGTGTGCCTGGGTTTCCCAAGGGCGTCAGAGCCAGTAGTTCTACTCAGAATACAATTAACTCATGTGGAGAGCTCTCATCTGGCCACAAAGAACAGCAGCAGTGGTCACTCTCAATAAGAAAAAATAGGCCAAATCTTGCAGTAGTGTCTAATTTTGGAAAAGGATATAGTAGATCATTCTCCCAGGAAGAAAGCGAAGGATACCCTAGATGATAATGAAGCCTGATTCTGCATAGACATTTGCCTTGTGCTGCATAGGTGTGTAGAGTTACTACTTGCCTTTTTGTGTGATTGTCCTCTTTTCTTCAAAAGAGTCATTTGTGATGCTATGAGCCCAAGGACTCCGACTCTTGACCATTGCTGGGAACTGTGAGCAATGAGACCACTTTCAGCCTGGCTTCTGGAGAGAATGGGGCTTAGTGTGATGGTGCAGCTTCTCAGCGTTCCCGTTCCCCAGATCCCCAGCGATAACCTTTGAACGCCAGTCAGCCCCAACTGGGCAGTGTGTTGCCACTGTCAGCAGCTGCTATCATGTGAGCTTTGGTGCTTTAATGAATTAAGACACTGCTTCAAATATTGCTCCTCCTGTAAACTCAATCCCAAAACATTTTTTTATCAGGGATTCTCATTTCTTTTACTTGAAAGAACAATTATTTTTTTTTGCCTTTTCACTGGTGCCACTGCTTACAGAGGGATTGCTCTGTTCCTCCTTCGGTCTTCAGGAAGAGCACAGAAACAGTGGGTCTTCAGTTCCTCTGCTGAGAGTTACTGGAGGAAAGATAGGGGAAAAGAGAAGAGAACAGAGAACATAGTAATTAACATTAACTGCAGGCACATATGATTAAAGTTATTGGTATAATAGCATTTAACCAACAGCAACACCCTCATAACAATAGGCGGTTTGAGGGAATATTGTGGCAAATGTAAGGAGCTGCTGGTGGTGGATAATAATGTGCTTCTGCAAAAAGGCTCTCTCCGTGATTCATGCATTGGAGCTGCAAAAATAACAGTACAGGGAAAAAAAAATAGCTCCTGGGTACAAATACCAGACTGCAGCTGAACCTAGTCAGCACCTTTATGAATATTACAAGAACACTGACTTATTACCAATGTATTTTCTATATAGCACAGTCTTCAAATCGTTAATAGTACTAAATGAAACTAGCTGCAAGCCTTGTTTCTCTATCTGTATCCTACTCTGGTATCTAGACCTTATAACAATCACCAATAGTGTTTTAAATGTTTAAACCTACAGGTATTTTTGTTAAAACTGTCCTTCAGTACTACCTCTTCCAGTAAAAAATGCAAGCAAAATAGAAAATTGTCCCAAACTTTTTTCCAAAAGCTAGAGAAACAGACCGCTTCTATTCTAAGTGCTTGCACTGCTGTTCATCTGCAGCCTCCAGGAAATCAGGTCTGTGAGGGTCACATCCTGAAGTCATTTTTCTGTGGCCATCTAATGGTTTGTTCAAGTCACTTTTCCATCCTGGTCCTGGGGAACATTAGGATATATTGTATAACATGTTCTGTTATATAAGCTGTGGGTCCAGCTCTAGAAAGACATGTGTGATACGCTAAATTTAACCCCCTCTGAGTCTCGCTGGCTTCAATGAGATTATTCATTTAAGCAGAATAGTTCACCACTGTTGTGGTTTAAACCGGCAGGCAGCTAAACACCACACAGCCGTCTGCTCACTCCCCCCCGGTGGGACTGGGGAGAAAATCAGAAAAAAGGTAGAACTTGTGGGTTGAGACAAAGACAGTTTAATAGGACAGAAAAGGAAGGGAAAATAATAATAATCATAAAAGAATATACAAAACAAGTGATGCACAATGCAATGGCTCTCCACCCCCTGCCCAATGCCCAGCCACTCCCTGAGCAGTGGGCCACCACCCCCTGGCCAACTCCCCCCAGTTTGATTGTTCAACATGACGTCATACGGTGTGGGATATCCCTTGGGTCATTGGGGTCAGCTGTCCCGGCTGTGTCCCCTCCCAGCCTCTTGTGTCCCCCCAGCCTCCTCCCTTGTAAGGGCACTGTGAGAACCTAAGAACTCTTTGACTTAGTGTGAGCCCTGCTCAGCAACAACTAAAACATCAGTGTGATATCAACATTATTGTCATCCTAAATCCAAAATACAGCACTATACCAGCTACTGTGAAGAAAATTAACTCTATCCCAGCCAAAACCGGGACAACCAGCTATAAAAATAAGCATGGCCGAGCCATGCATTCAGGATCTCTAATTATAACTATTTTGAGATATTATTATCTATTTATTTGTTAAACATCTCGAATTTGCTTAACACTAGCCATCACTAGAAACATTAAAACATGAGAACTAAATGTAAGTGCCATTAAGTCAAAGACAAAATTATCGTAGGCTCCAGTGGGGTCATTATTTCAGCCTTGCAATCTGTAAGATGGATCTGAAAATAAAATATCCCAGGAACTGTAACTATATTTGATCAAACAATGAAAAAGATATTTAAACTATTTGCTGGATGACAGAAAAAGTTGTTCACAATTGAATCTGACATTGTTTTTCTTCTTGGAGCTTACATGCTTCATTTAAACACTTTAAAAACCTTGTGACATTCTGATATAACAGAAATCCAAGTCAGGCAGGGAGCTTTGGTACACTTCTGGACTTAGGTGCATACCCAGATGCAAGAGCAGCACAAAAATAGCCCAACAAGATGTTTATATGGCATTTGGAACAGGAATAGGAGAGTGAAAATAAGATAATAACTTCACAGAAGCAAACAGCGTGGTTTCATCTGTTCTGCTGTGTACAATATTGGCCATTCTGCAGGAAGAGAGAATTTCCAGCTGATATTGCTGGCAATGGCAGATATGCTTTGCGACTTGTGTTCCCTTCACCATCTCTGATGAAGAAACAGCGAATTCCAGGGGTTAGAAGCAATGCAGGTCTGTAACAACCTAAACTCCTCCGTCTGCTGATTCCACCTTCTCTTCTGACCCACAGATACATGGTTCATCCCTACATTACAGAGCAGCACCCAAAAATATACAGGCACATATTTCCAAATCACCTCATGGCAATACTGAAAATTAATTCTGCAAAAGACTCTGATCTACAGCTATACAATCCCAACGGTTGAGTGCAAAGGAGGAGCAGGAACATGAGGATTGGACAGGTGCTAGGGATAGGCTTGACCCTTTCAACACAGCACAATTACAGATTGGCTTGAACAGATCATGAAACTGTATTATTCGATTACAGTGGGTCTAAAGAACAATGTCCCTATTGAGTCCAGGGCCTTTTGCAGACTGTCAAGCTAAGAATTTGAGCTTCCAGGCTCCCCTTGTTCCTGCTTTCTGCGAGTCTCCTTGCAAGAGCATGATGGAGGGGTCAGGGATGGAGTGGATGTTTTCTGAAACATTCACCCACTTGCAACTGGACACTGATGTCCTTTATTCGCTGAGCATTCACTCCAACAGTCACAAGAATGTCTGTTCAGTTCTCAACCATATAGGGTGACAGCATTTTAGGCAAGACTTGGTTCTACCTGTTATTTCCACTAGAAGTTCTGATGACGATGATTTTAAAGATTTTAGAGAAGGTTATTTAAAATTAGATGTTCTAGAAGGGGAATTTGTGGTAATATTAATTTGAAAGTCTAATCTTCTTCCAGTCTAAATTAAAATATCTTGATTATGTTCTGTGTAGATTTCACCATTATGTGGTCTTGTATTATCCACAGGTGTGTACAGTTATTGAAGTCTGTCTTTCCTAGCAATAAGCTTATATAATGACATGAGCATCTTGTGCTAAATTAAAATTTATTTCACAAGAGGAGTAAACCCTTGCTAAGAGGTTTTTTTTGCCTTGCTAATCTGGGTGTTGTGACTGTGTCTAAAAACAGATGTAGCATTATCTGAAAGCTCAACTAAATGCCAGAGAATATTGGTTTTATTTAAAGGATTGCTAGCTTTCTGGCAGTAAGTGTGTTGATCTGTGGATTTTTTGAACACGTTAATTGCATATGATAGGTTATCTTTTCTGTATTTATTGCAGATTCCAACAGTCTAACATTGATGGAACACTAGTTGTATCTACTAACTTCTTGGTGAAGTTAACTCTCAATTCCTAGTTTGGAGTTCAGATGCATTGTAAGAACAGCATAGTTTCGGTTAAACGACTATCTAAAAAGATCCGGTTTAAATGGAGCATGGAAAGAGTTACGTGAAGGAATAAGGGCTGCTCTCAATTATTTCATCTCCCAAGTCTCTGTTGATGTTGGGGATTGCCCCAACCCAGGTTCAGGACCTTGCATTTGGCCTTGTTGAACCTCATTAGGTTCACAGGGGCCCACTCCTCAAGCCTGTCAAGGTCCCTCTGGATGGCATCCCTTCCCTTGGACACATCAACTACGCTACTCAGCTTGGTGTTATCTGCAAACTTGCTAAGGGTGTATTCGATCCCACTGTTTATGTAGTTGATGAAGATATTAAGTAATATTGGTCCCAGAATGGACCCTTGGGAGACACCACTCATTACAGGTTTACACTTGTACATTGAGCCATTGACTGTAGCTCTTTGGACATGGTCATCCAGTCATTTCCTTATCCATCTAACAATCCATCCATCAAACCCATCTCTCTTCAATTCAGAGGTAAGAATGTTGTGAGGGACTGTATCAAAGGCCTAACAGAAGTCTACGTAGATGACATCTGTAAAAGGCTATGTAGATGACATCCTTTGTCCAGGTGATGCAGTCACTCCATCATAGAAGGCCAGTAGATTAGTCAGGACTTCTACAGGCCAGGATGGGTCTATGAATTTTCATATTTCTTTAGCGAGGATATCACAATTGTATGTGATAGACTGTCCTAGTTCTACTTCTTTATGAAATCTGAGGAGCAGGTAAAAAGTTCATATGCTGGGAGCATGAGAGAAGATTGTGGGGGACTCATACAAAAGGGCTTTGCTGATCTTAGCAAGAAGAATGAAAAGACAAGCTAAATGTTTACTCTGTTTTGATTTACTTTTCCTCTGTGATTTAAAGGTTGCCAAAAAGAAAAAATAGAGTGTTATACAAGTAAAGACTATTACGTGAGCACAAGGAGACTGTTAACTCTATGTGTCAACTCAATTCTGGCACTGTATTACTCTTGTATATTTGGAAATTTTGCAAGTACGACCTTGTATTGCAACTTTCTGTACTTAAATTCTTAATTCTGGATGGAATGTTAAGAATTCAGTTATTATGCTCTACAGTTAACTAACAGTTGTTGGTTTAAAACTTGAAATTCAAAACCGGATCATACCTGGAATAATCATGACAGGAGGGATAAAGGTATACCTTTGACACTAAGACACCACCCTTTCAGTTTTCCAGTTCTTGCTCAAAAACCGAGCAATATGCAGGCTTTTCAGTTTAAAGAGTCACATGAATAACTTAATATAAAAACATAGGGTATTTTTCTCTGTTGTCACTGTAAGAAACAGATTCCCTGTTTTAACTGATTTTTTTTTTTTTTTTTTTTTTTTTGAAAATCAAACTGTGGCGGATATCTGGCAGGGAGAATTTTCATTGCAAACAGGTAAAGTCACAAAATCTTAAGCAACTTAAGCCTTTCAATCAACAACATATTGGACTGATTGTAGGCATCACAACCTGTCGTATAATACAAGAGCAAGTGACCTTTCAATTAATTAAAAAAGGCTAAGCTTCAAAATTAAGAAAGATTTTTTAAATTATAAGTTGTGCAATTAGACTGAGTGACACATCACCACAGGGAATTGTTAAAGCCAAACTTAGGTAAGATACAAAAAAAAATTTTTTTTTCAAGGCTGCTCAACACTTGAAATTAATTATAATGTGCTCTCTTTTTAAGTCAGGGGTAGAAAGATTCAGGACTTGAACTTTTCAGGATGGGGTCTAATACATATCATATTTTATACCTGCCTTTCTGTATAATAATTGCTACTGATTACAGTCAGAAACAGATTACAGGATAAAAGGGACGTGGCATCTCACCCCTTACAGTAATTGTACTGTAGAATAATTCTGTAGTGTAAAGTGCTGCTCAAGATAAATAAGGGCAGCAGAATACAAATATATTCAGTAACTGTCCCTGAACTTTGATGAAAGTTTCTGGTAACAAACCAGAATTGCTAGTTTCACTTAGGTGCACTCAACTGTTGTGCTGGAAGCAGCTGCGCTTACCTACCTTATTTATGGAGAGCTTTAGTTATTACTTCTTATTATATTTTATTTACTTTGAGAGTTTAGTATTCCTGTAAATATTAAGAAGTTGTACATAATATTTATCTTATATAAAAAAAAATTCCGAGTGATACATATTTTGTGAAATTCCTTGCAGGATGTGTCTAACACTGTGGTGTCATTCTCACAACAGCTGGTGGAAGGTGGCTTACTGCACTAATGATTTGTTTGTAGAAATTGTGATTAAATTAGAAATGGATATGTAGAAGTTGATGAAATACTGTGAAAAAATCACCTATTTCCTGTCTGTAATGTAATATGGGATTTTTTCCCATAGTTCAAAAGTGTATGAACTTAGCACTGAAGATACAATGACTGTATTATGCTATTATATTTGTTAAGTGGAAAAAAATATATTCTTGAAATTGATGTATTTGTTTAATTTTGCGAATCTGATGCAAGATAAGGCTGCACCGTAGCAGGTACTCCCCGAAGGAACCGCAATCTGTGGATAAGTCCATGCTAGAGAAGGTGCAAGGGGAGGAATTAATTGCAATGTTAAACCCTATGGCCTGGTCTAAAGGGACCAGGGGTGGAGATTGTAATGCATATACTTTTAAATTGTTGTAACTCATGGTTTGAGTTGCATTTTATAGGAAATACTGCAGCAGAAACCACCCAAACCAATGGAGGGTGAGCCTTACAAGAAGTAGTTCAAGTGCAGCAGTGACCTGACTTGAGCTGGCTTTGGTGCCCAGTAAGTCCATACAACACACCGCCTTCTCCAGTCCTGAGCAACCACCATCACAGATGGAGGCCAAAGTCGTGGACTAAATGAACTAAGTGGACATTTTGTGGACACTTATGGACAATTTACAAAGGTCCTCCACAAACTGAGGGAATGATGTCTGTGTATCATAAGTGTGGGAAAAGTATCACAGAGGATGGGAAGGGGGTAGTGGTTAAAGAGCATCTATTCGATAGTATGGGACCTGAGCATGATGTAAATGGTATGGAATAAGGGATGGAGAATGTATTGGGTTTTGCTGGGACAGAGTTAATTTTCTTCACAGTAGCTGGTATGGGGCCATGGTTTGGATTTGTGCTGAAAACAGTGCTGATAACACAGGGATGTTTTCGTTATTGCTGAGCAGGGCTTACCCAGAGCCAAGGCCTTTTCTGTTTCTCACCACACCCCCCCACACCAGCGAGGAGGCTGGGGGGGCACAGCCAGGACAGCTGACCCCAATGACCCAAGGGATATCCCACACCGTATGACGTCATGCTCAGCACATACAGCTGGGCGAAGAAGGGGGAAGGCAAGGATGTTTAGAGTCACGGCATTTGTCTTCCCAAGTCACCGTTATGTGTGATGGAGCCCTGCTTTCCTGGAGATGGCTGAACACCTGCCTGTGATGGGAAGTAGTGAATGAATCCCTTGTTTTGCTTTGCTCGTGTGCGTGGCTTTTGCTTTAGCTATTAAACTGCCTTTATCTCAACCCACAAGTTTTCACACCCATGTGAAAGTGAGTGAGCAGCTGAGCGGTGCTTAGCTGCCGACTGGGGTTAAACCACAACACTACATCAGAACATTAATTTCCACTCTTCTTGGCTTTGTGAGCAGCTCCGGCTCCAAGTTGTGCAGCTGTTGTGGTAAAAAAATGTGTGAAATTTAATCTTTAAACCTTGCTCCATGAATTACTTTAAAAATAATGGACTGAAGCTTTAACTTTGCATCATGAAATGACTAAGGATTATTAAAGATGCTTAAGCACAGACCAGTTGCATGACTTGGAGCCCATGTCTGTGTTCCATGATTTCTCTTCAGGCACAAGTAGTCACAGGTGATCCAGCCCTGAGGTGAGAAATACTTTGTAGGTATCTCTCAAGGAAAGGTGCAAAATTTGTTAGGAAGATGGAGGAACACTTCAGCATTGAGCTGCCTCTCACAAAAATATTCAGATCGTGTCAAGAAATCAGAATATATTGAATAATGCTGATTTGGACTAAGAGTTTCTTTTTTAATTTATTTTTGTGTTTTACTGACAGAACTCTGAAGAACAACACAGAGATTAATGTTTTCTGAAGAGAAACATAACTATTACAGAAGTGGAGAATTCCAGTAAAACATTCTTTATCATCTCCAGCCAAAATATAATTCCTCCCCCAAGGAGATTTACTCCCTCTTACTCTTACACATAGTCATGCCCGATATGATTTCTATCCACTGTGGCCTCTGTAATATTAATAACAACCATAATTACATTGTGCCTTCTGACCCCAGTTTAACATAACACATTTGAGTTCACGTACTTAAGTAAAATGTTTAATCACGAGTGTGCTGAGGGAGAAGCAGGTGTTCTCAATATCTCACCTCCAAATGCTTGCCCCATGGCTGGTTTCCTCTTACACACCCATTTATTATAAAGCTGATGGAACTCGCAGCTCCCGCCTCTCTGAGCTTCTTAAGTAGCACCTCCGGCATCAGCTTTATTAAAAAATAAAATCAAATGTGAAAGAAATAGGGCAGGTGGATGGTCATAAGGACTTGGTGCTATTTAGATTGCACAGCTCCTTAGGTATGTCCTTACGTTTAACGATGAACATTTGGTACCTGCAAGTATATAATCACCTCAGTTCATGTCATTACTTGGTTTAACTGCTAATGCTTAAATCATGGCTCTTGATGGATTGACAAGAGAATGTTTTTCCCTTCCAACTAAATACAAACCATAGGGATCCAGGTTTTCTTTTTTTCTAAGAGTTTTTAAGACTGTTTCATTCCTGAACCTGCAAGGGCTAGTCAAGGGATTTCATGTAATAATGTGAGAAATGTACTTGATACAAAACTTGTGTCATTCTGTGCAGAAAGGTAAAGCATGGGTCACTTTCTTTTTAGCAGAGAAGAACTATTCAGCGTAAAATAAATCTGAATTCTCATTCTGCATCTCTGAAGTTCAAAATAATGAAAATGAAGCCCTTGAAAATTTATTAAAGCCCAATGGAGGCAGATGCTTGTTATGCACAGTTGACATCTTGATGAGAATTCTTAGAAATTGCTGCCACTTGTATGTTCGCAATGTACTTGTCTCTTTCTCAATGTTGACCTATGCTTTAAAGCCAGAAATTACTGGTATCCTTGCTACCTCTGACCTCCAACACAACACAGACTGGAGAATATTGCTTGGTAATACCTGAATAAAGCCCATAACTCCTGGTTGAGATAGAGCAGCTGTCCTTGAGAAAGCCATTCAATCTTTATTTGAAGACCGTAAGTGATGAGGAATGCATGAAATGCCTAGAAAATTAACCACTGTAAGAAGCTAGTTTTATATAAAATTTCATGTTAATTCAAGCTACTAAATTGTATGTTGTCTGTTGGGATCAAGAGACTTCTTCACTTGAAAACAATCTCTCAAAGGCAGCACTTGTACACTATGAGCAAGACATCTCTTAGCCCTTGGATACACTAAAGAAATCAAACTTCTTTATCCTCTGGCTGAAAACATGTTTTTCTTAAACGTGACTTGTTCATGTAACTGTTGTCAGCCTTTTCTAATATCCTTTATCACAGACACCAGAACTGACAGTAATGTTCTTGTTAATGCCAAGGAGAGCCACATTACTACCACTTTATAATTTTCCTTGTTTCCACTTCAAAAGTTCCCACAGGTTCTTTCCACACTTAATAGTGCTGGAAATGGGTGCTCAGTTGGTTGACTACTGTGACCTTGCATCGCCTTCAGCATTATCGACTGCTAAAATAGAATCCTATCCTATAAATGTGACCCATTTCCTTGTAGTTGAATATATTAAAATGTAAGTTGCTAAGTACTACTTATAATGAATCTCAGATCACTCTGTAGAACTGGCCTGCTCTTAGCATTATTTACTGTTCCTCAGATTTTTCTTCAGCTGCTAATTGTCTGTTTTGTTCAATTTAGCATAGATGTCCCATTAGTTACCCCTCAGACTGTTCCATGACCCATCTGTTCTCATCAAAAGGAAGTTATACTCATTTTAGTCCTTTTTCTTTCTTAAGTTCATCCATTACTTCTATTAATATTCCTTTGTGCAGTCGGAAGTCTTTCTTCTTTCACCCCAGGAAGCCAGTCTCCAGTACTAAGCCTGGCAATGGCAGTGATTGCAATGGGTGGAAATCTGTTTTGTTTATTTTTAACCTGCTTTTTTTCCCCTCTGCAGCTGTTCTAACTGATTTGGGAATGACCTGCAGGCAGTCAGCAAGCACCCTCTATCCCTATCCATCAAAACTTGACCCTTCTTTTATTCTGTCTCATCAAGTCCACTAAAGCATTTTTCAAAAGATATGTCTTTTTATTTCCACTGTTTTCCACATGGCAGTGCAGTAATAAGGCTGGCACAAGACCCACTGCAAGGAATGAAACTTGCCCTAAACCCAACTAAGCCATTTTCACAGCCCAAAGCTTAGCTAAAATTTTATTATGGTGAATTCCCTTTGCTATTCCGTTGTCCACCCAGTTTACTACACCCCCTGTATCAGGAAAAGTCTTTTCCCCTGCAAGGGAAAATGGCAGAGACGAAGAAAGGTGCTGCTTTGTATAGCACAACAGGAATACTTGGAGATGTTCCATGTCTGTCTGTAGGGTAACACTCTTTGTTCTAGCCAAGCAATGTATCCTCTTACTAAAAGTTAGCCACAAATGGATCTTTAAACATCACACATGGGCTACCGAGAAATATTTGACCATGTGTCAGCGCTCGCATTGCAGCATCTTGATCATATGCTCACATATTTGCCCTGGCTGAGCTGATACTGCACCTGAGCTGGATGCATCCTTACCTCTTCTCCTCTGCTGTGGTCACAGCATACCTCACCCTCCACAAAAAAGTTAGAGTATCTTTTCCTCTTACACCAGGAACTGAAAAATGCATCTGAGAGAATCATGACCTGCATGCAAATTAATTTTCTGCCTGGTTTTGAGCAAAGATTTTGATTCCAAATTACAACAGGTATTTGTAGGAGTCACCTTCTTTATAGCTTTAAAAAATGTCTTTTTAAGAAGGGGCTGATACTCACATCCTCATTCCCAGGAGAACGTTTACAGTCTTGGTTGTAGCAGGGCATGTCCCTGATCTTCTGGTGGGACTGCTCTTCCAGGCAGCAAAACATCCACAGCGTATGCAGCAGAAAAGGCTAATGCTCAAGTCTAGGAGCCTGAACTGGAAGAAGTAATCCAGATATCAGGTCTCTGCTGCAGGGGATGCTGATACATGTTATCTTATGGCTTTTCTGTGTAAACTGCAGAAACAAAGATGCAAAGCAGTAATTTTGGAGACACTGATCTGTGCTCTGGAGCGGCTGTAGGTGTCTTCCCTCAAAACAAGGCTTTACACTGGAGGGGGTACAAATACCTGTTTACAGCCCTTACTTGGGCTATTCAAGCACTGGAAAGGAGAGGAATTTTACCACCCTGTGCTGAATATTTCTCTTCATTAGCTGTAAAATGACCTTCATCCAGCGTGCAGAATTTCTATTGCTATTTTTTTGATGGGTTACCTTTTAAGTAATTCAGAGCTCTGAATGCTGTTCTGGAGCCTCGGGATGCTTAGAAGGTAAGCATTATAGCATTGACATAGTGGGGGGTGCCCAAATCCTGTGCTGACTTCAATCTTGAGAAAAGCAGGTCAAGAAGGGGTAGTGGATCTGCCTCAAACTGGGGAAAATTATGATTATGAAGGGGAAGTCCCTCCAGCTGGGATGCATTAGGGCAGGATGATGTAAGGATGAGACTGAAACAGATTTTTTCCCAAAGAAGGAGTTGAGACACAGAAGGGGAAAAAAAAAAATCTTATTGTAAGAAATCTTTAAAAGTCACAAAGGCACAGTAAGGCCCTAGGTAAGAGTATCTCTCATGATCATTTCTTCTTCTGAGTGGCAAAATGATTTCTGACAAAAAAAAATAAATTTCCTCAGTCTGAGGTGGTCCAGGGGTCAAAGTCTCTCCTGTCTCCACAGTCCTTAAATGGTTCTTACTGCTTACTCTCTCTTCACTCTTTTTGTTTATCCCTAACGAAGCCATCTGGCCCAACTTTCACAAGGCTGCTCAATACCTCTCTGGGTAGGGCCTCAGACTCCCTTATTCATGTCAAGTTTTTTAGTCAGACACCATTTATAGGGGTTTTTTACTTGTAAAAACTACAGGAGCTTGGAAACAATAACTATGGGTTTTTTTAATTTTTTTTGCTATTGGAATAAAAATAGCAGACCACAACAATAAAATCACTCATCTACATTAATTAAATTAAAGTAAACCAGTAATACTCTGGTTCAAACATGGGGAAAAGAGGAATTTAAAGCTAGGGTTGAAAATGCCTAAGTCCAGATGAACTGTTCAAGACAGAGTTAATCCTTTGTGCTAGGGAACCAGAACCTTTTTCAAGATGTCTCCAACTTTGAACAAGAAGCACATCTGAATTTCCTGGATTTTTACATTCTCAAAATGATCCCTGGTATTTTACCCTTAAGCCAGTGACGGATTTAGTGGACCTCGGAGTGCATCAGGTTTCTCTGGTACAGCAGTTTCCTACCAAACATCCTCCTTCCGAAACTCCATCACCCCTGTCACCACTGACTGCATTTGTGATGGTAGATAAAACCTCCTGGGGCTGCTCTGCCAGCCCTAGGGACGAATGGTACAGAAATGCTCATGTCCATACGGCTTAACTCTCTTAACCCTTCCTCAAACTGGTCACGGAGAGTGTTTCCTGGCCTGAGCTGACTCCCAAATTCTCCTCATGATAGCACTAATTGGCTGAGACCAAAACTGTGCCAAAAAATTCACAGTATAAATGATTGTATTCATACTGCGCTCAGGCCCATGTGCTGACCTTGTTTAGTTTATTAGTTTAGCTGTAACCATTGTGGCCACATCTAATTCTCTATAGGCTTTTCTTTGACTTCAAGTAAAGTTGGTTTTATATACTCAGCCTTGGATGTGAAGTTGCCTGAAGTACAATCCTGCAGTCTATCTTTAAAAAACAAACAAACAAACAAACAAACAAAACACCCAAAAAACCAAATAAACAAAAAAACCCCACAAATCCCTGCCTGAATATATAATTAAAGAGTGTTTTTCTGAACTTTTTGTCCTTTTGTTTTAATGTCTTAAAATTTAGATACTGGAAATCAGTTGAAAAGAAGAATCCAACCATTCTAAAAAAATCCATTAATAAAAACAATAAATGACAAGTGCTACATAAGGAATGAATAGTTTTGAAAACAGGGGAAAAATTAATATCTATTATATGAAGTATGCTAACAGACAAACAAATCTAAAGGTGCATATTAGTCATTGATTAGCCTTTCACCACTCCAAACTGAATCACTGTAAGTTCTCTTGGTGAAAAAAATGTTCAAATTATCACATAGTAATATAGCAATGACATAGGAACTACTTTTTGTCTCATCAAAAATTATTTTTAGCAGAGTGATTGTTGTCAGGTGCTGAAAATGCTCTTTCATCCTCATCCCCAGAATTGGCTTCAGCAGTGATACAACAACTGCTAAATGGGGAGGTGGACAACCCCAGGTGGACAGAGGTCAGCTTGTATCATGAAAGAGGAGGCTTGATATACTTAAAATTGCTATGAATTTGTTTTTATATATATATAGGTTTTTTTCTCCCAGCCTGCAAGGAAAATCTTGCAGCACAGAGTCCCACACATAATTATTTCTTCTGTTTGAACAAATAATGCTAACGGATGCTTTTTCCTTTTTACTTTTATTATCTTTTTGTTATTATAGCTCCATCCCTGGTATTTCCAAAAAGAAGAAAAAAAATATTGCTAAATACCTTGCTGTATATGGATTTGAACTCCCAAAAGTCTCTGTATTGTGGGGCCAGTATTTAACTGGCAGATTACAGCATAAGAAGCAGAAGAAGAGATGCTGATACTACTGCTCCCTGCTGCTGTGCAAAGCGTGGTGACTGTGAGCGCGTGTGAGGAGTCTCATTGCAGAGAGCAGTAGCTTGCTCAGCATTTATTTCAGGGTCATCCATTTGTCCTGAAAGATATCTTAGCCCTTAATTTTAAAGACTTTTCCATAGTCAGATGACCCTGCTCTAGAGAAACATGTGACTTTCTTTCACCTACAGCTCTTTTTCAGTTCAGCAATAAACAAGCATCCATCAAAACTGTAACCAGCACATTGCCAGCACAACAGCCCAGTGGTGAGGGCAGGTCGGGGGGACCTGGCCCCTTGTCTGCGGTCTCTAACCCAAAGGGCAGCTGACGGAGAGAGGGCAGGAGACTTTTCTATCCCAAGGCACATCATACCTTAGGTATTTTGGATCAGAGTGAAGACTGAAAGTGCTCCTCAAACCCATCCCTGTCCCTCATGTCCCAGGCACTGCTTTTATTATTATTAGACTACGTGCTTTGGGAATCTTTGTGGGCCGCCTTTGCAGAGATGATGTCAGAACACGTCTGCTACACTAAGTGCTAGATAACCCTTCTTGGCTTCTCAGTTTATGAAGCACAGACCTGAAGTGACACAGTTACAGCGTATTTCTGTTGTGCTGTGCCCTTGAAATAAAGACACAAAATTCACTAGAATACAGCTGATGAAATGAACAAGTAATAGCCATTAAATAAATGCTGCTTTGAAGAATGAAAATGCTGCAGAACACTAGTGAGAACTTTGACTGTCACATGAAAATGCAGAGTTAACTATACGGTTATTAAAAGCCAGGCCATATTTTCCATCCATTTTTATTTGTGAGGTCTCCTTGAAATGACTTATAAAACTAGGGAACCTAGGCAGCTTTTCTCTAGGGAATATAAAACTATACCAGCTGATACTGGTAAAATATGTTATATGGAGCCTTAGAAATGACTACTTGATTTGTCCAGTATTTATTGCCTGAGCAATGTACAGAAAGAGTAAAACAGAAAAGCACAACTTTCCATCTGTGCTGCATTATGCCATACATAAGAACTATTTTTCATTTGAAATGGTGGTAGCCCCATAGGCTTTCTTGCTTTGATATCCTATGCTACCACACATGATATGATAGAGTATAAACAGACTGACTATAAATCTGAATCTTTACAGTTTTAAAAGCTGAAACATTCCAGCATTCACTTCCCACCAAAGAGGCCTCCTAAAGTGTAGCCTGGGTCAGGTGTTTGGATTTTTTTTAAAGTGGAGACCAAAGGTTGTTGCATCAGAAACCCAAAGCCAGCTAGGAAAATAGAAAAAAAAAAATGACCAAAACCAAGCAAACAAAAAAAGTGTCCACATCTAGTACACAAGATGCACAACCCAAAAGCTTATCAGAACATAACAAAAGAGGTTGCTGTTTTAAACAGACAACTTCCAAGGATTAATTTCCCTTTATTCTCTAAAGCTCTGCTTGTAAGTTTGCACAGCCTAAATGTCACCAAAGTGTGAGCCTGAGTGACACTGGAGGATCACTGTCCTCCTGTATCTCTACCCATTTGTAACCAGAGAGAGACAGCAGGTTAAAACAGATGGGCTGGTAGCCTTAAAAGGGATCAAAGTAGTTGTTTAGGAGGAGTCCGTTTGTGGGGGGTTTTTTTTGCTATTCCATGCCTTTATTTTTTTAAAAATATAGATTAGAACTCTTACAACTACATTTCTGAAACATAGTGGATTTTGTGAATTAAACAGCTTTCATTATTTCAAGATTTTATTCAATTTTTCTGAGTTGAACCTTATATAAGTTGACATGAGTATGAAATTTTGAGCACTTTCTAGTGCTGAGCAACACTTTGGAGCCCAACAAAATCCTGACTGCAGTGAGAAGGGTGGGAGGACAAGTGTCAGGTATTCTGAACAAAAACTTTCTATACATATAGATAGGAATATACCACTAGTGGCAATAAAATCTGTGTATGGAGCTTAAATTAAGACGCAAACAAACAAAAAAAGCGACAGAGTGACACTTTTTCAGCAGAAGCAAATACAACAGCAATAAATCACACTGGTAAAGAGAGGGTAGGGGGTGGTGAAATCTGGATGGCTTGTCCACAATATTCTGTCATTTCCTTGAGATGTTTCAAATCCTTTTATTGGAGGAGAGAGAGGAAGGGCAAGTGAGGAGGCTCCCAGGTCCAGGGGGACCACGATGGAGGGGACGAGAGGGGGTCATGGTCTTGGCCACAGCAGGGACCCATGAGCCCATGGCTGAGGGGCAGCACCGCGTGGTTTCCAACCACCTCTACGGGAGCCTCCGGTGCTGGCAGGACCCAGGTCAACTGATCCACTACCACTGACCTGCACATGTGTGTGCAACAGCCCGAATGCCCACACACGGGGACAAGCTCACAAGTACAAAACTTCATGTTATTACATTGCCGAGAATCCAGGAAGAGAAATACTAAGAGAACCCACAAGCAATGCTTAGAGAAACTACTGTGTATCCTTAAAGATGTACAAGTCCTGGAAATGTTGAAATTTTAGGAAAAGAAAAAAAAAAAAAAGGCATGTCTCCTGTCTGTTCCTTAAAAAATACCTGGAAAAAAAGTGTTCTGTTTTAGTTTTTTGTTCATCAAGACTACATTTATTTCTTTCCTTAAGAACTACATTGTGTATAATTTTCATTACAAAGGAAGCACTGCTAGGTGTGTTTATGAACCAAAGTACAAATTCTTCTCTTCGGAATGACAGATATATCTGTATTACAAATGGAGTTGTCCTGCACTCTACAGTATTTATACATATGTATACATATATATTACTACTGCTTATAAAAAGGGAAAAAGTTGAAAGTAGAAAGTTTCAATATTCTTGACTTGTAAACAAAAAAGAAGATTCTGACATTGAGATCAGAAAGACTTCAAATTTTATAATGCAGCTATTAAAGAAAAACATTTCCAGGGGAAAAATAGGAAAACAAAAATGACATCCCCATGTATATAGTAATTATAATGTAGCCCAAGGGGATTACAGATGCATATAGTTTACACTGTAGGTTTAGTGGAATTACAGTTGCTAAATATTAAAGATTTTAAATGAAATGATTTCAAATTGTATATAAATTAAAAAGATGCTTTGAATGACTGAGTGTAACAGCTATGTCATTTTAGATTTCTCTCTAAAAAAAACCTTTCAGTGCTCCTGTAATTGAAAAAAGGACAATTTTTTTGTTGCTTTTGCTAAATTCCCTTATTTACTGTCAGGCCTTGAGTCAGGAAGCAAACAGTCTATTCCCTCCTTCCCCAAGTTTCTCCCAGCCACCGCTTCGCAATACTCCACATATCATTCTTGAAGCAGGTTGTATCACACCAGATTTTTGTCTTGAGTGTGAATTAATCCAACCATTTTCTAAAACATGACCCAGCCCCTATTCTACTATCATTTTGTTACTAAAAAGCTAGAATAAACCATCAACTAAATGCAGGTGCCCTCACAACCCAATAACCTCCTCGTTTTCCCCAGCAGTGCCTCACAGTTTCCTTTGATCCAAAGCGAACAGCAGAGCACTCTGCACACCTCTGCATGGGGACAGGCTTCGCCCTGCGGAGCAACAGCTGTAGCTTCTTTCTAAAAAGAAAAAAACTTATCTTTCTGAGTCAGATAGGTTATGTCAAGTGTTTTCATGACCTGTGGTGTCAAAGGCAGATGCCTGTCTTTGCTCCATTGCTTGCAGATGACTTAGAGACTGCAGGAGGGAAATTTCCAGAGTTGAATCAGGTTGTTGGTTTTTTTTGCCTCATCTGCTGAAATTGTGCATGGTTAGTTGGATTTCTTTCAATGCACGTCTCTACACTGACCGCTTGGGTGCTCCAGAAACAACCAGGAGCCCTCCTGCCTCAGCAAGGCCGTGAGTACAGCTGGAGCCTTTTTCTGGAGCGTCAGAGGGCCAGAGGGTCCATGCCGGCTGGGATCCTGCCAGACGTGGTGAGACAGACCTTCCTTGGCCATCGTCCTTGGGACATATGCAGAGGGCATAGGCCTCAGTGCTTGCCAATCCCTCCGACGCCACTCTACAGAGGGGTCTAGACCCAGCACTGCTTAACTTTAGTAGCAGCTATCATGGACGTGAGGAGGAAAATTATTGAAAACTCTTAATGATCATGCTCCTTCCTATGTCCATTCTCCACTGACACCAAACTTCAGAGCTTGGATGGATGCAACTCAGGTAGACATTGCCATCATCTGAGGAAACACACTAAAACACCCCAAAGCCCAGCAGTATCATTACCATACATTATGGTTAATCTTTTCCCCAGAAATCCTGGACATGGCTTTTTGTCTTTGTTATTTGAAACTTGCTGTAGCTGTTACACATGACACAGCGCTGTAATGAGCCCCTAACTTTATTCATCAGCTTTCAGTTCCACATCTTTGTCAGAAACAGAATTTTTCGCCTCAAATTTCTCTTACTCTGCAGTTTCCTTAGCTGGGATCATGATGGCATCACGAGCCTGGCAGTCTATGAGGATAAACATTAATTGCTTAGCCTTGATCTGATCACCTCATAATAAATTGTCTTATGAACTGTCCCCACTTTGACAAATCTTTTTAAAAACAATGTTCTCTTAGAACACAGAAAGCATTTGTGATACATGAACAAAACTCGCTGGGAGTCAGCAATCCTTTTCTCTAGAACTGCAAAGTAAGCTTTCACATCAGGTCTAAACCAGTAATATCTTAACTATCTAACATAGGCTTGGTTCAATATATTACTGAAAATAATATAAAAAATGTAAAATAGAGTGTAACATGGGAGAAACGGATGCACTTCTAATTTTGATTCTAAACTGGCAATTCAAAATGCAAGTTATTCAGAGAATGACAATTCTAATTAATAAACAATTAGGAATCAATTACTAATTAATGCAGTACCATCAGCACAAAAAGGGGTGGCTTAATAATAGTTTACATATTTTGCATTCGTGAAGTATACATATGCTGTACCCCTTAAAGCCGACTGAAGTTACTTAACATTCAATTGTGCATTTTGTGGAGTGAGTCAATAGAGTGACTCACTAGCCCACTGCAGTGCCATATGGGAAACTTTCCCTCTCCTGAGCAGATGGAGACTAAGCATGTCACAGACAAAATGTGTTTTGTCTCTGGAGAAAGGATGTTGGCTGCTTTGTTCTTAGACTTTTCGACATGCCAAACCTTCTGCTAGCATTGAGAGTCCTACATTTTGGGGTCTCATGGATATTTTAGCATGTCTCTGAAATGCTGAGCTGCAGAAGACAGAGAAATCCAGGCTATCCAGAAGTCAGCAAGTAAAATGGAACTATTGCTGTGCAATCCAAGATTTAACTGATGGGAGAAAGCAGAAGAAATGATCACCTTTGCCATCCTTTTAATACATAATCCTCTCTGAGGGAGGCAAGTGCTTTCCATTTCCCTGTGGAAGATTCAGATGGAGGGTGATTTAGACAGCATTATACTTTTGCAGGTGACTGAGGCCACAGAAACCCTATTTTCTATTCCCTCTGGCTGCGTCTACCTGGAACTACATTTTCTTTTCTTTTTTTTCTTTTCTTTCTTTTTTCTTTTCCCCCCTGAATCCCTTTTGTACTCAGTTTTGCTGCTGTACTTTTCCTCATTTTTCTGTGCACATTCTTCTGTGGGTGAAGGATGACCACATTCCTATGATTTTTTCTGAAAATAGAAGAAGGAAAATATGAAGAGGTATTAATATTTTCCTTCTTTTCTTAAAGAAATAAAGTCAGGACCACTTACATCGACCTTAACTTTTGTATGTTAACAGGGGCATCAGGGGTAGGAGTCTAGGTGTTGTTGGTTCTGCCAGTTGTCAATGGGCAAAATGGCCATTCAGCCTACACAAAACGTAAACCATCTTCTGAAAGTATCTGTCTACCACTGCATGCTGACCATATCAGAACTTAAGGCAACCCCTAATGTAAAACCATCCAGGACTGAGTGAGTCCGTGTTTATGTGCAAGGAATCTGGGCCTACACATGACCAAGTAGAGTATATTTTTCTACATCTCTTTCTTTACTGCCTCTCCATAACTTTTCAAGATTGTGCACTCCTAGGTTCAAGAGCATGCATTTTATGTTTTTTCAGTGTCTACCACAGTCAGACCCAGTTTAACTAGTCTCTTGAGTATAACCACTTTATGGCCCTTGCCGGATTCAACCCCACATGGGCTTTGGCATTTCTAACCCCACCCCTGCATGCATACCCCGACAGTCTTTCGGTATTCTTCCTGGGTCATATTTCTCCTAGGGAAGCACTATTCCTGCTTCCACCTTCTGGTCACTTCCTTTTTATGTTTAAATGCAGTGAGGAGCTCTTTGCTCATCCATGCAGGTCTCCTGCTATCTTTGCTTGAACACTCATCAGGATGGATGAATCTTGAGCTTGGGGAAAGTGATCCTTGAAAATCAGCCAGCTCTTCTGGACCTCTCTTCTACCCCATTTCACTGTTTTCAAGGTCTCTCCTGCCAACATCACCCTGCACCCTCTTACCAATCCAGTCCACAACTTCTTCAATTGATTGTGGGTCATCATGATCTCCTCTCCCTGCCCCTTCATTCCTAGTTTAAAGCTCTCCTCCCCAGGTTGGCCAGTCTGGTGACGAAGATCCTTTACCATTTGGTACTTGCTCCACTTGGTCAGGTGGATGCCATCTTTCCCTCAATCCTCAGAGAGGGTTCCAAGGTTGTAAAAGCCAAAGCTCTGTTGTCAACACTGGCTGTGTGACTGTTTGTTGACCCACAGGATCTATCTGTTTTTCATCAAGCCCTTCCCCCTCACTTGAAGAATAAAGGAGATGCCACCTGGGCCCCCATGCCCTTGGCCTTCATCTCAAATGTGATGTAGTCACACTTGCTACACTCCAGGTTTCCCCCGCCAGTATCACTGTTGCCCACATGGAAGAGCAGCAAGGGGATATTGTCTGAGGACCAGACAAACCTTGGCAACCTCTCCACAGCATCCTGGATCCAAATGCTGGGCAAGCAGCAAACATCCCTAGATAACAGGTCAGACCAACAGATGGTGGCCTCCATCCCCTGCAGCAGGGAGTCTCCCACAGCTAATGCTTCTGCTTCCTCCTAGTGCTGCTGCAAGTCTTAGGCTCAGCTCAGATGCTTCATTGAACACAGCTCCCAGCCCTTTAATCTACTACCTAGGCACTGAACCTCCTCTGTAGCTGCAGACTTGCAGATGGGGCAGGAGTTATCTTCCTAGTACGAGAAGTCACAGCATTCCAGCCTTTAGCATCATGGAAGTCTTTGGTAAGCACAGACTTGGTTTGCCACTCACTCAGTGCAGTTAGGGGTTCAGCTCTTGAAGACGATTCAGTGAGTGCCTTTCTCACCATCTCTGTTTCTGCTCTGTCTGCTGACCTCCTCCCACAGCTGCTTTACTTGACTACATGGACCCTTCCGCAGAGCACACCTCCTACAAGCAAGGACCCCATCTCCTCCAGCCCCAGAAAGAGGACCAAGTCATCCTTGCAGCCCCCGGCCACAGATCTGCATCCTACCTCAGGAACTCGGTTTGAGTTGAGCTCTTTGGTACACCAGGGAGAGCTGCTCCAGCGCTACCATGCTCTGTAGCACTCCCCCTTCATCACCATCACCACACATGTACACTGTGCAAGCAGAGCCTCTCATACCCTTCTGTGCCTGGCACTCCCCCTTCATCACCATCACCACACACGTACACTGTGCAAGTAGAGCCTCTCATACCCTTCTGTGCCTACTTCTGCATAAAAAGTTGTATAGGACTCTCCCTAGCACCTACTGGAAGGGTGCTTGGCCCTCCAAGATCAGGAGTCAGCTGGAAACAGAAAACTGAAAGGACCCTTTGATCAAGAACAGCTGGCTGGGCTTG
>NW_009596260.1:62368-66254 GCF_000690535.1 Cariama cristata | reverse complement strand
GTAGCAGCAGTTGTCCCAAAGTTCCTCAAAGAGTTCCCAGGAAAAATTCCCAGAAGATCTAGGAGCAGAAACCAGAAACTGCTGCATCCATTGGTTACATCTTTTAGCTGTGGCTCCTGAGGCGGGATGTTCAGTGCAGTTCAGTGCCATTCAGTATGAGCTAAATTCAGCAGGTTACATCTTTTAGCTGTGGCTCCTGAGGTGGGATGTTCAGTGCAGTTCAGTGCCATTAAGTATGAGCTAAATTCAGCCATCAGGCTAGGGTTTTTTTAATTACTCTGATTTACAACAGATTGAGTTTCTGAAAAGGGACCTTCTTCAGACTGTCTTCAGAAGCCACAGCCATCAGAGCTGATAGCTGTGCTTGTATTGAGCTTCCCAAAGTCTAATGAGGCTCCACATATAGTTTTTTAGCTGTAAATATCCTATTGCGATTCCAAGGTTAGAAGTTGCTACCTTATGGTCAGAGACTGTGGGACCAAGGAACCTCAGCTGGCGTAAGTTGCTTTACCCCCACCAAAACAAGAGGAATCACAGCAATTCACAATCATTCGGCATCTGGAGGGTGTGAGTTCTCCATTGTACATGTGAATGACAGCTTCAGTGATGAGACAGGACCAGACCGAGCCTTCAGATTTCACTTAAATCACTGTCACCCATACATTTGTAACAGGAAAAAATGACAAATATGGCTAATCAAGATATGTTTTCAGAAGCTGTCTTTTTGCACAAAATACTATTAGTGACATCACGCAGAACAACATATGAATTTTACTCAAAATCTGCTAACGAAGGATCCAGATTTTAAGTGACTGTTATAGTTGCTCGGGGGTGGAGGACTGGGGGACTTTACAGACAGTACATTTGTTGGTACCATATGAGCAAAATAGTTCAACTGAAGTCAACTAATTTGTAAATTTTTATAGCTAGCCTTTTCAGTTGTAGTTTTAATGAAGTATTGAATGTGCAGAAGTATAACACATTGAGGTGCATAAGTTAGTGTTAGCACATTTTAAATATTCACATGTACATTATAAAAAACTGTTAGAAAATTACAGACTAAAAGATTATAAAAGCAACAGAAATGGAGAGTCTCTTGACTGTAAAAGTTTTCAATCCACCATTTCATGGTGGTTTAACCCCAACCAGCAGGTAAGCACCACACATCTGCTTGCTCCAGCAAACTTCAATACATTAACTAGTTTCTCCAAAATGGAGCCTAAACACTGGGAATCATCAAAAGCAAAGGATACCCATGTGAGATTAAAGCTGGGGTAGATTTTGGAGGAAGAAATTGTCATCCAGGACCTGCCTGCTTGCATTTGCCATAAGATAGAGCAAGCCCATTTGAGAAAGAATACACAATTATTTGCTTTTCCCTAAAATCTTGTCTACCAAAAACTTTATCCAATGTGGCTGCGGTCAAACACCACTTGGGAATGGAGGAAGATTGCTCGATCAGTCCATTCACCACAGGTTTCTGACCACAGCTGGATTTGTTGGAAAAGAGAAGTTGGCCTAGTGTCCCTGCTCGCTCGCAGCCAGGCAGTGCTGTCTGGGACCAGAGGTGCGACCAGAGCCCAGATGCTGACCCTAGGACGGGCAGGTCACAAATAGATGATGTTATTTATTTAGAGTCCACCTTTGTCATAACATCTTCAGGGAAAGTTTGTTAGCTTTGGCAGACTTATCACTTCCCTGCACTTTTATCTTGTGATATAAGTTGATGACAAGGTCACAAGTAATTCACAGAGGCAGGAGTTTTCCTAATACTTGGTGAAAGTGGCAGGACTTCCAGAGGAATTGTTCAATTAATACTGCAAACATAAATGCAAATGTGAATGACTGGTTTAAAAGTACCATTTAAAATTCTTGTATCTACTCACTAAGGTGGATTCTCATCAACTTTTTAAATTGTCCTGGAACAGCAAGGTCTTGCCCATCTGGCTCGGTTGTCACCCCAACTCCTGGCTCCCCTGCCCCTGTGGACCACACCTTGCTGCCCCCAGACAGTGACTTAGCACCTTGTGGAGCTGGTAGCAAGATGTAACCATGACTTCTCCCTTAGACCGAGTAGTCACCTCAGGTCATGTATCCAGAACTGACTTGCCTAAGTCTGAGCTTACCAAATAGAAATAGGGACCACTAGAGAAAAACTCACCCTTTCTGAAACAGGTGACAGCAGGAAAGACACTGCAGAGGTGTCTCCCTCTCTCTGCTGAAAGAAGGGCTGCCAGCCCATATTTAAACAACTGTTTTTCATATGTGAGAAGTTAGGTGAGACGATTCCCACCTCCAGTGCTTGAATTAGGAGTCACAGCTATTTCTTTCCCACCAGCTGTAGTGGAGGCAAGATCTGGCAGGCCTGTGTAGCCTGGATCACTTTTCTCACTCTTAAATTTAAACACTGCATTAGAAACAATGCCTAAATTAGGCATTTAGAGTAGGTGGTTTAAATATGGTCCCTGATCATAATTTCATATGCTTTTAGAGTGCCTGGAAACACTTGGGCTTATTTCCAGACTGAAACATCCAAATAGTATTGCATTATAAAGATATCGTGAATGATGTATAGCTCTGTATCACAAAGTAATGCGTAGCATTTTTATATATGCTTACTTTTTCCCTGAGTTTGGTTTGAACATCCCCAGCAAAGTAGTTGATAGTAACTACAACAGTGACCAAAATATGATTGCACCATGGTAAAAAAAAAAAAAGAAAAAAAAAAAAGAAAAAGTTATTTTCATATTTTCATCTCTGAATATTCCTTTTTCCCCCTCATTCTTATTGTTGGAAGATATTACTTCAGAGATTGGCCATTTCAATTCATTTCAAGTTTTAAGAGGCAGTAAGAAGGTTGCAGACCTACAAATTAGCCTTATCTAGTTATTTAATCGAAGAATGTATGCTAATTCTTTGCTGAACACTGCATTGTCTGCTCTGCCAGGAAAAAGTAGTCTCCAACTCAGTACCTTGCTGGTTTACAGTTCATTTAACAATGGGGAAGGCTTTATGGAATTTAATGTAAGGCAGAAAATGTAAGTTCACTTGGCTCTTTCAGGAAAAGAAGTATTGGGGGCCAGGAAAAAGGAAAAAAAAATTATGAGAACTTTAAAACAGTAAAGATTCCATTTTATGGGCCTCAGAAACATGGACAGATGTTAAGCCCCAAAAACGTTATATGCTATGTTTCATCTGGTTTTGTTCTAGTTTGGTTTTTTTAATCTTACGTTTAGTTTTTCTATTCACAGTAATGACACCCTTATTAAATGAATAACAATCAATGCAGGGATGATCTGAAAAGTACATTGAAAATACACGGTATTTAGATTTTGTAATGAATATAGAATTATTAAACATGATTCTGTGCACTTTATCCATATGAGAGTAGGGAGGAATATACCGACTTTTGAAACTATATCCTGCTGTCTGTTACATAAATCTTCATTTTATTTAAATGTAGCTGAAAATAAACATTCCCTATGGACATTCTCTAGACCTTCCTGAACCTCTGGAAAGGTAGATTCTGCTTTTAAAGGAAGAAAGAACAATGAAACTAAGTGAGACAGACGAGGCTGAGAGTCTTGCATCTCTGTGTGAGTTTATGTGAATCCTTCATAGAACTGTGCCCAAATTGCTTTTAACCTAGGTCTTTTTTTTTTCTCTTTTAAGGGATACATGAGTCTTTTACAGGAAAACTATGATCCTTGAAGATAGACCCATTGAGTGGCAAGATCTAGAAATACCTGTCTTATCCTCCAAGTTTTGTATAAATTAAACCTTGCAGAGATCCCAGCATGTCCCTTTTTTGCACACGGTTTGTAATACAGTGGCACCAGTCATTCAAAGCTCCTCCATCTGATCATCCTCACCCAATTCCTGCTAA